>NW_027210730.1:30000-160000 GCF_029030835.1 Brachyistius frenatus
GGAATAAAAGATGAGAATGAAAAGAGGCAAAAATGAGTGTGGACTTGTTTCCCTTTGAGAAAATGGATTTATTTCCGAACGGCACTTCTCTCCATATTGTGATGAACATCGAGAAACATGAGGTCAGGTGTTGAACAAAGGAAGCATTGATTATTTTTATGTGGATTTAAGGAGAAAACCATGAAAGCTTCTGATCTGCCTTGATGATCGTTATATTTTATGTAGAATTTTACTAACATCACATGAAAATTATTCTGTTAAACCTAAAAAAAAACATTCACACACACAAAACAGAAAAAGGCTTGTATGAAGCTAACTATCTCAGTCACTCACACAGACTCTTTATAAAAGAGTTCGTAGCTTCAGGTCTGTAAAACGGTTCTGATCCAGAAGTGTCTTCAGCTGCAATACCAGCGAGTGCCACTAGAGGTCGGCTCCAAAAGGCCTCCGGCTCCATAGACTCCCATTCAACTTCTCTCATCAAATCCAAAGTGAATAAAATGTGTCCATCAGTTATCTCGGTGTTGTTAGCTAAAGTCACTCCTTCTTATTAGTTTTCTGGAGGTCCATCTGAAAATAATCCCTCATTCATTAGAAAAGAAGATTCAAGAAGACCTGTTTTTGGGGGCGTGTCTGTTTGATTGACAAGCCTGTGGTGCAGTCAGGTTACAGCTATTGGTCAGAGCCACCGCTGACTCCTCCCCCAGCTCATCCAAATATGGTCACTTCCTGCTCCAAACCGCTCCGAACGAGCAAGATGGTGACGGACAGAATCTGAACTGGAGGATTCATAACGTTCACAAACCAACGATGACATCACTGATGGTCTGAACACACTCACCTCTATGTTTCTCCTTCTGCTGTTTCTTTGACTTCATCTTCTGAGCTCTCCTCAGCATCAGGAGAGCTGTGTGGCTGTCTGTGAAGCCCCTGCAGACGACAGGGAAACTAATGTCAGGCAGAAAACCCCATTTGATAAAATAAGAACACATAAAAGGTCATCAGGAAGACAACATGCAGGATGAGACGGTTTACCATTCTTCCAGGATCTTCTCTGACCTCTCAGAGAGACGGCTGAGCACTGAGGTCGAAGCAGCAGATTTACCCCTGAAAACATTAAGAGATTATTGTTCTTAAAAATACTGTTTAATTTAAAATGCCACTAAACAAATTTATACACAATTATATTTATACAGCAGAAATGATATTAGCACGACATCAAGGAGATCAGCACAGAAAGCTTCTTATTGTGTCATATTCTTTCTCCTCCTGAACCCACTTACTGATGGCTAAAGGCTACATCACCTAAACTGAATGTGTGAATCAATGTTGTTGATCCAATCATAATGCAAGTATATTAAATATGGACATCATTTCAACATAACTGTTTTGTGCTTTAATATTATCTGACTGCGTGATGTTTGATGTTATATTTCACGCCTTTAGTGCAAGCAGCTCAGTACGTGTTTGACCCACAGTTACGTTTTACAGTTCAGCGACAAACAACAAGAAACTGCTGTGGCAGAGAAGGTAAATTTCATAATGTTTATTGTTGTCATGACGACAAAAAACTTAATGGAAGTGTTAACTTGAGATCTAAATCTAATTTGGAAAACACTCCTGTGGGTCGGTTTTCAGGGTAATTAAAAAACACCAAACAACAAAATACTACTTCATGCAAATCAGAATTACCAGTTGGTAAAATATATCACAAGTGAGAAGATGAGGAGCCCAGTGAGGCGAAGCTGGCAGCACATTCATTAAACTCTTACATCTCTTTGGGCTTCTGTTAGAGGCAGAATCATGTTGTGTTCCAGATGATAGACTTCCCTCAGCACACTAACAAATAGTGCTCTTCCATGTCAGGACTCTCACTATGTAGTACACCCTCCAAAACATCTGCAGCTTCAATTATTTTACCCAGAAATCAACGTGTTTTTGTGTCCTCTGTTTAACACTCAATAAACACACTGATTCTTCTGTCCAGCAGCAGCAAAGAAGAAACACTTCAGCTTCCTCAGACACTTCAATTTGAAAATTATTGTTGACCCTGCCCCTTCCACTACGTAGCCAAGATGGCGACTGTTCTGAGTGCATCGTCCTGGTACTTGTGGTGCACTGCATGTTTCTGTACTGACAGTGTGAACGCACAAAAAAAAAACGTACCAATGAACACTGTTTTACAACTGTGACTACTTGAATATGTTTTTTCTCTGTTTCTAATGTACTCAAATTATTATGTAAACCACATGAAGACGTGTTTTTCTACCTGTTGGGACTCTGTGGTGAAACTCTGTGTGCAGCCGAGGCCTCGTGTTGCTCCTCCATCCAGGCCTGCTTTGGGCTCCGTGGCAGCGGTGGTGGGAGTTTGTCCTGGGAGGAATGAAGAGAGCGTCCAGGAGGCTGAAATACACACACAGTATGAATCATTGTCAGCGTTAATTTACAACTATCATTGTATTCAACTAGATCTTTAATAGCTTGCTTTTAAGAAACACTATTGTCTTTATCTGCCGTGATGCTGGAGCTTTAAATGGAAGAAAAGTTGACGCTCCATCTCGAGAACATACGAGTCATCTGAAGACCTCAGGGAATATGAAATATAATGTACACAATGATATCCAGTCACATTTAACTCAAGTGCCTATTTTCATTTTAGGTATTTGGCCGACACCTTTAACTAAAGTGAGTTTTCACACTGGAGGAATGCTCATCTGTAAGTCAAACGAACAGCTTAACTGCTCTCCAGGTTCCCGTTTCTCTTTGTCCAAGCGCTAAATTGTTCATCCCCGCCTTTGATGTGCACCTCCGTGTCAACACATCGAGGCCGGCCACGCCAGCAGCTGCACCACATCAGCTGGCCTGAGCCGGCTACCATGATGTACAGCGCTGAGCACGCTCCAAAGAAAAGATCCAACGAGAGGTAAACGAAGGAAAAGAAACAGGACGACGGTCCCGCCGGCGTGAAAAATGACATCTGCTGGTGCTGAGCAACCCTCAGCCCTCCAGGAAGTAATCTTGTTTTTCCAGGGAATAAATTTAAAGATCAATTGGAGGGGGGAGGGGAAAATCCTGGAGGGGGCGATGAGTGAGCTCAGAAAGGGACACAGCAAGAAAATAACTCTTTGTTGACAAGACATAAACTGGTAAATCCAAAAATGTCATGTCCACTTTCACTATGACGACAGCCCACCAGGTCTGGAGAATATCTGGTGATATTCTGGGACTTCACCTCCGTCACAGGCCGACGTCTGGGAGGTGAGTCCTCACAGAGCGTCGCCGTCCAGCGCTTCTCCAGCGCCGCCTGTGTAAAATATAGGACTTTTAATATGTGCATCTGTGGACCGTAACAGCAAAGAAAGCTTCCTCAGAGTCAAACACATATATATTAATCGACATAATATATAATAGATAATGTTCTATACATACATACAGCAGTATCACTGATCGACCCTGAGTTTTTCCTGAGTTGCTCAGTCGTGACACAAAATCTTGAAAGTTTTGTGCAACAACAAATGGTGTATGATATCTTTTTGCACAAACATGACAACAAACAAAAATGCAAATATGCTTAAAAGCTCAGAAATAAAAAAAAGACATTTATGTGAAAATGCGGGTGTGTGAACTTTGAAATGTGAAAAAAGGCAGATTTATCCAATCCTGAATCGTTCACAAATGCTCGAATGGGAGCTCAATACTGATGTGACGTCATTATCTGGCAGCAAACAACTACTGCATCATAATGGAATAGCATGCTCTTCAAAATAAAAGCGCAGAAGTTCTGCAAATTCCAAAATATACGTTTGGCTTTTTTGCCACTCACTAAAAATGTCCCTGTGACCCAAAAGTAGGTCATTAAGACCAACTGACATACAATATATTATACAGTATAAAGTGATTATAAAACCTGATATTGAAGGTTATTCAGTGTTGACTGGCTTTAAATGACAACTCAAGTTTGTGAATGTGAGTTTAAAAATATGTGCATTATTCTTTGTATACTTCTTCTGTATTTGTGTGTAAACCTGTGTATTTTGGCACATGCACAGGTTTGTGCCTCTGATGGGGGTGTGTGTGGGAGGGGGGGGGGGGGTTACTGACCCAAGAAGGTGAAAAAACAGGAACTTGTGTGCATACCTCATCAAAGACAAATTCATCCACGTCCACCTCCTCCAAGGTGTCGTCCTCTCCGGCGTGGGTGTGTGTGACGGCAGCGAGAGCAGATGCGAGCCTCCTCCTCAGAGTGACGCCCCTCCAGAAGGCCTGGAGGTACCCCGGAAAAAAAAGAGAGAAACTCTCCATGAATCAATGAGCAAACGTAAATATTGTATGTTATCCCATTAGGGAGATAAAACATGTTAACCCCTCTTTTAATTGCTGAGTGCTCTGCTGTCTGAACTCTGCGTGACTCCGGGCTGCTCGGAGACAAATGGAGCTCCAGTGTGCCTCTAAATCCTCCAATTCCCAACGGGCCGGGGGGGCACACTTCACTTCAAGTCGAGCCGCGCAGGAATTCTACAACTCTTACTACCGCACAATCTGATTAATCACTGCACACCCCCACCCGCCCCCTCGGAGAGCCCTGAAGGACTCATCAAACACTCTCTGTGTTGAGCAGGGATTTGAGAGGGGTGTTGAGTAGCGTGTTTTTCAGAACAGCAGCTTACACCTCTGTGCACAGGATTAGCCCAGTAAGCCTCCGTAGCACGTAGGAGGCCTGAAGGTCAGCGTTCGAGACGGAAAACGGACATTTTCAGGCGTCCACTGAGACTGAGTGACTTCAGCCACACAGAATACGATGCCGTGTTCCAGATGACAGACTTCCCTCGGTACACTAACTAATACTGCTCTTCCATGGCAGGACTCTTACTGTGTGGTGCAGGAGTTTTGACAGAGTAGTGTTGTTTCAAACTGACAGGAAATGACCTCATTATGTGACCACATCAGCCTCCAAAATATCTGCAGCTTTAATTATTTTACCCAGAAATCAACGTGTTTTTGTGTCCTCTGTTTAACACTCAATAAACACTTTGATTCTTCTGTCCAGCAGCAGCAGACAAGAAACACGTTGTGTTCAGGAACAGCTGCAGCTTCATCACACGCTTTTAATTTGAAAATCCTTTATGGCCCCGCCCCTTCCTCTACGGAGCCAAGATGGACCGTTTAGGGTGAAAAGTGTTTCACACTTCTTCTTTGGAGCGTTCTGAGTGATTCATCCTGGTACTGGTAGTGTTCTGATGGTTCTGTACTGACAGAGAGAACACACTGATGCACTCAGAGTAGAGAGAGTTAGTACACAAGTACAACATCTGGAACACAAGAACAACATCTGGAACACAAGAACAACATCTGGAACACAAGTACAACATCTGAAACACAAGAACAACATCTGGAACACAAGTAGAACATCTGGATCACAAGAACAACATCTGGAACACAAGAACAACATCTGGATCACAAGAACAACATCTGGATCACAAGAACAACATCTGGAACACAAGAACAACATCTGGATCACAAGAACAACATCTGGAACACAAGTAGAGCATCTGGATCACAAGTACAACATCTGGATCACAAGAACAACATCTGGAACTGTTTGGAAAAGTTTGCTGTATTTTTTGAAACTATTTTCTGATCAATTAGATAATTGATGAAGCAAAATCCAACTGATCAGCTGTTTGATATTTAGTGTGAAATAGTTGCTGCTCTGTTGAACATAATGAACACGGAGACCCGACGGAGGGATTCACTGAACAGGAATGATCATTATCAGGATTTGATTGATTGAATTATTGCCAGCTGTCCTCGATGACAGTTTAAAAGTGGTAAAGTGAATGATTAAAGCATTAATTTGTAATTTAGTTATTGCTGGCCTCGTCTCCCTGAGGTTAACCTCCCACATGTTTTACCTGGATGACAGCGGCTGCGTCGTGTTGGCCGACAGCGTTCCTGCTAATAAAGGACGATCCCGACTCTGGCTCTCCTCCATCTCCTCCTCTTCCTCCTCTTCCTCCTCCCTTCTCTACGATGGAGGGTGCATTAATGTTCCCATATTTCTGTCTGTATTTCCTCCAGCGCTGTTGAATCACGACTGCTGCTGTGCTGCTCCAAAAAGGACACACACACACACACACACACACACACACACACACACACACACACATACACACACACACACACACACACACACACACACACACACACACACACACACACACACACACACACACACACACACACACACACACACACACACACACACTCAAAGTCAGGGATATACTCCACATGATGTCATAGCACCTTCATCTTTCAAAACATGAATTTATTAGTGAGCAGACATCTGGAGAGTTTCAGGCTGTGCAGAGCCGCCCTTCATATCAGAGATCGATGGCCCAGATACCATCATGCTAATGAAGAAGCTGCGTGTTAAAATGAAGAAGGTCTTCAACATCTTCTGCTGTAAATCAAACTGAGGAGGCTCCAATGATGACAAATTCTCTGCAGCAGAAACTAATAAAACGTGGAGCTCCTATAAAAAGAATGATACAAATTTTTTTGAGTGTTTGCTTTAAGGCAGCAGTGAGAAAAAAAAATCAGCTGATGGGTCGTTGCCAGTGTCGTGTTTAATGGATGTACAGAAGTCGACGTCATGGACTCAGATCAAACATCTGGTGACTTACTGTTCGAGGTCTTGACGGTTGGACGAAGTTTTCAGATTGAAGCCAGTTGTTTTTCCGTTTGTGCTGCTGGAGTCATCAGGGATGACCGTTGGCCTCGTCGTTGGTGCCACGGCAACGACGTCCAACGGGTCACTCCGACGCTCCTCACACCTCCCGTCGCTGCATCTGATGTCCTCCTTGCTTGTAAATCTTTGCTTGTTGGTCGACTCCATTTCTGGGTAATCAGAAACCCTCTTCGTGTCCGCTGTTTCCTCCGGCGTCGCTCGGTCATCGGGCACCGTGGTGTCACCGTATTCGTGGGCAAACCTCTGGTCCTCGGCCAGCTGCAGAGTCACAGTGAGGTGGTGGCAGAGGTCGCGCACAGCATCCGAGGGGGAGGAAGCATCGCTGTGGACACACACACACACACACACACACACACACACACACACACACACACACACACACACACACACACACACACACACACACACACACACACACACACACACACACACACACACACACACACACACACACACACAGACACGTTAGAGCTTCACACTTAAAACCAACTGCATCTTATTTGTTGAACATTTTAAACGTACATTGAAAACCCACCTCTTTTTAGACTTGTCTTAATTTTTCTATACTTCCTCTTCAAATTTCCTTTTGATCTATATGGTTTTATTTATTTATTTCATTCACACTTTCACACCTTCTATCATCCGTTTAGCTGCTTTTACATACTATACATAAATTAACTGTAACTTTTATCTTTTTAATGCATTGTCCTAATTTTTTTTTACCCGTTTTTAGTTCCTAGTTCTTATCTCACCCTATTTCATCACTCTTATTGTCACTCTAGCTTTTAATCTATATTCTACATTTCTTTTATCTCGTTGGTCTCAAAGTGTTTTTTAAATTGCCTTATTTTCCTTTTTAATTTGTTTTTAATTTGTTTTCAAACTGATTAGATTTTTCTGGAATACGACTGTCTGCTTTATTATTGGCCTGTCAATCATCTGTTAAGCCCTTTGAACTGCACTAAGATGTACGAAAAGTGCTATTTCCAGTTTACACGACTCCCACTCAAAGCTACTCATTGTAGATTCATGTGAACTGAATCTTGTGAGTCTGACATGTCCATCAAGTCCACAAACACATGACTTCTCTTTTAGGAGCCATCACCAAAGTAGCAGCACCGCTTAAATGTCAGGAAATTTGTGACCATGATCTAAATTTGTGGATTTTAATAAAGTTACTAAGAGCATCAGTTTTCCACTTTAATGTAAGTGGTTGGTGTCTGTGGTGCTGATTGGTCCAACACTGCGAAATTAGTAAACCGTCTTCAAGCTGTGGATCAATGGACCGTCTTACATACTGTACGGTTCAGTATTTAAACACAAACCTACAGAATGAAAAGTCACAAAATTGTTCTGTTTCAAATATAGAGTCTAAAAGCAAAGTTATATAACCAAGAAATCCCACTGAGGGAGACACCAGGTGGGTTTTTCCTAAAAGCGGTATATTTTCACATACTTTTGAACTATTATCACTACAGTATTAATTTTAATAAAAAAGCACTGTCTGCCATAAAAATTATCATCACCAAACATTGATAAAACAAAGCTTATAGTAAAGCTATAGTGGCTAAGGTGCTGTGAAAAAACGGAATACCTTCAATTAGAAGACTCTAAATAAACTTTGTTTAACAAAAAAAAAAAAAAGACGGAAAGAGATCTGTGATGTTATGAAATTAATCATTCAAAGAAAAATGATGGAGGCAGTTACAGTTTGAACTAAATGCTTGAAAGGTAATAAAGTTGAGGTTCAGAGTAATTTAGTTTAAAGCACACTGTTATAAAATAGAAGAAGAGAAGCTTAATTCAACATGATTAATTTAACCCATTATGCTGCAACACACATTCATCTAATCATGAATTAATGGGATATCATATCTTTTTATTTATTTTTATTAGCCAGGTTTTCTGAGGTATGTACTCGTGTGTGTGTGTGTGTGTGTGTGTGTGTGTGTGTGTGTGTGTGTGTGTGTGTGTGTGTGTGTGTGTGTGTGTGTGTGTGTGTGTGTGTGTGTGTGTGTGTGTGTGTGTGTGTGTGTGTGTGCTCTGTGTGTGCCCTAATACCATATAATGTCTCTTTCACTGAGGGATAAACTGACTACAAAGCCACCTCAATGGAGACTTAATTAATCCATTAGCACTGCTCCCCCCCCTTCCCTTCACCTCCCCTCGCCTCCCCTCCCCTCCCCTCCCCGTCCTCCACCCTGAGGGGGCCGAGACTCTCGGTCAGTCTGGAGGGATCGGCAGCCTGAAGTAGCACAGCCTCTTCTCTACAAAGACCCGGCTCTTCTCTCAGTGGGACGAGAGGGAGAGGAGTCGGGAGGTCCACCAGGACTGTGACCCCGGTGACCCCCCCTCCCTGTACCTGCTGGTTCACTGCAGGGTCACAAGAGAATCAACAAGAAAGCAGGAAATCATTATATAACATGACAGCTGCAGTATTCAGTGTTTGTGGCAGGAAAGTGAAAATTACAAAACCTCCACCAGTGAATTCAGTCAGCTCACCAAGATCAATAAAAAGTGCTCGAGTGTGAAACTTAAAAACTAAAAGCAAAAATATGGAAGTGTTTTGAAAATGAAAAGTTGATTTAGTTTTGAAATGCCCAAAAAACTCCTGTCCTCACTGGACACGAGGACGTCCTCTTGTAACATGAACCCAGAGATCGCAGACAGAATCCACAGCACACTCAGCTGATGCTAAAACGAGGCTTCAGGGGTCAGAGGTCAACCAATCAAGGACGCATCTTTCTTTTTAGTGAGTAAACTTTGTGCAACTCAGACTGCTAAAACCACTGCTGTTGGTTTTAGATAGATTTTTAAAAAAAATTAAATCATCTTTGAAGCAGCCCAAAGAGATGCATTCATATTTAATAATATGCAGCGTATGAATTTACATTCAGAGTGAGCGTTCAGTGCCAAAGCAGTGGATCTGACCGATCTGATTGGAAACCTGACGATACTACGTCCCGCCCACCGATAGCTGTAACCTGACTGCACCACAGGCCTGTCAATCAAACAGACACGCCCCCAAAAACAGGTCTTCTTGAATCTTCTTTTCTAATGAATGAGGGATTATTTTCAGATGGACCTCCAGAAACTAATAAGAAGGAGTGACTTTAGCTAACAACACCGAGATAACTGATGGACACATTTTATTCACTTTGGATTTGATGAGAGAAGTTGAATGGGAGTCTATGGAGCCGACCTCTAGTGGCACTCAGCGGTATTGCAGCTGAAGACACTTCTGGATCGGAACCATTTTACAGACCTGAAGAACTCTTTTATATCCAGTCTATAGTTGTTACTTGATTTTTGACTCTGCGGCAATTAAAGGTGACAAATAAACAAACAAACAAACAAACAAACAAACAAACAGTTACATCCAAAGACTTTAAGGTCGTTCTATTTTTCTGAAACTGTAACAAGACAAACACACAGACTGTATTTCTCAACAGATAATGAAAAGCTACTCTGTGCTGACCAGTCACCTCACTGCCTGTTGCTGTTGTTCCAGCGTCTCTGACTGCTGGATGACCGCGAGCGTGGCGCTCTCTGGTCACGAGGCCTTGACCCCGAGGGGGTGGAGGGTGGAGGCTGGAGAGTGGTGTGGAGGGTGGGGGGTGGAGGGTGGTGTGGTGGGTGGAGGCTGGATAGTGGAGAGTGGAGGGTGGGGTGGAGGATGGGGTGCAGAGGGAAGATGGAGGTATTGCAGCTGAAGACACTTCTGCATCTGCCTCATTTTTCAGACCTGGATGCTACGAACTCTTTTATATCCAGTCTGTGGATTTGTCCGAAGCCTTAGACCCTTAAGTTCCACACACCCACAAAATGTTTTGATTAAATGACATTTGAGGTGAGATTGAAGGATATTTCACGATGATTCATGGGTCTTAACCATGGAAACATGCAGAGGCACATTTCAGTCGCTCTAAACATTGTGAAATAGAGGCATATTGTTCGGAACATCGTCTCCAGCCTCCCTGTAAAATAGAGTTGTGAAACTATATCCCTGATACACCCCGTAGTTTCCACCGTACAGTCAGCGGTGGACTGGCGTGTGGCTCTCGGCTCACCTCCCCTAAACCTCCGTCTGACACCGGGTCAGGCCGGGGGTTAAATGGCTCTGTTGGCTCTCGCAAAGCCGCCAAAATGGCTCATTGTCCGGAGGCCGGGGGGGTAGAGGGCACACAGCGAGGGGTGAAAGGAGGGGAGCGCCCCCCGAGCCATAGGAGTCCTCGGTGTGACCCGCGCGAGCCGCCGCCGCCACGTTTCATCTTTTGTGCTGTGTAATTTGGAAAGGTCAGGAAGATAAGCAGAAAGTTGACCGCTGCTTTAAGCGCTGGTGGTCCGGTGCAGCGGAGTGTCAACGTGTGCGGAGGCCAGTGACACTGAAGGACTAGTGAAAATAGATGGACGTTGTCTTTAGGCTCACTACGCCCTCCGTATCAGACATAACAAGAAGATAGCTGACATTCCTCCCTGCCTGATGTCTGTGAGGCCGACAGGCTGAGCAGCACACGATCAGAAAGTGAAATATAACCTCCGGTAAACAGGTTTGAAGTCATTGATAGTGTCTCATCCTGTTCACGTTTATTCTGGTTTATTATCTGAGCCTGTTTGTCTTTTAAAGAGTTTAAAAAGTCCTTCAGTGTTTTGTTTTGTTTTTGCCTGCAAGTTTCTTTTTTCTTCTCCTGAGAAAAACTATCAATCAAAGAAACAGTATCTACTGGCCAAAATCATTTCAACACTTCCTGATAAAGACAGACACTAAACATACAGGAAGTAAAAAGTTAGATAACACAGAGAGGAAATACTATCTGTGAAAATGGGACGAGAGTACATCTCGCCAAAGTGTTTGATACACCCGTCAGTCAACTACAGGATACCGTGTCAGTGTCATGTTTTACCTGTGGAAAGGTGTGAAAAGCACACATATGTATGACCAGAGTCAATGAGGGAGGTCATGTGACAAGGTACCAACCAGCAACCATCAGTGAGGTCACTAACCGTAACCACATTGACCCAATCTATGATCTTTTGGGGTTTTAGTGCCTAAACCTAAAGCGTCTTCCACTTTTCACGCATAGGCGAGACAAAGCGTGACACTGACACGCTCCTCGAGGACCGATAGGTGTATCACAGAATTTACTGGGGTGCTATTAGGATACTGCAAACATAAATTTAAAAAAAAAAAAGACATCTGAGCTGAGCAGTTATCACTTTCCTCACCGTGAGCTGCTTCAGAAATCAGTACTGTAGACATTTTAATATACAAATACAGATGATATAAGTGTGTTATATACCTCATCTAAGAAGCTAAGCGAGCTGCTAGAAAAGGTAAACAGTAAATTTTGGACCCACATTCCCTGACTACTGGTGGGACCTGAACTCATCCACATTAGACTCAATGCACAGTGGCAGACAAGCAGCCGGTTGTGTCCTACCTGAGCTCCCTGCTGTGACGCTGCTGTAAGTCCCCAGTCTGCTGAAGCTGAGCCTGACAGAAGGTGAGGAAGCAGCCTGAGGCCGAGCTGACCTGCTGAACAGCAGGAGGCGAGAGGACGGAGTCCGTCTGCTGGCTGTCAGCGGCCCTCAGGCCAGGCAGCGCTTTCTGCAGAGCGGATCTGAAAAGGACAGCAAGCAGGATGAAATATCAAATATATCTGTATTATCAAAACAAAACAAAACTACTTGGCAAATTTTTCAGCCTTGACTCTATTTTTATGCATATTTCTTCCATTCTTACTAATATATTTAAACATGTCACATAACTATATTTCAGTCTACAACTGTACTATTGCTGCTACTTTATGTAATAGTCTGTAATGACAGTGATCACAGATAGTGGAGGCCTTTGGGAGCGTTCGTAATACATAAACAGGACTTTAAAAAAAGAGGTTGAAACTACAGAAACGTTTCACAATTAAACTGAAGTTCTTTACTTTCTTTACTTATCCTGTCAGAAACAGACAGCAGCACAATTAACAACGTACAATGAAAATAAAGAATCAATTACAGAATTGCAACATATCAATTATGTTAATCAATATTAATCAAAAGCCGTCAACATCAGGGATCGAGCAGAACAATACCGAAACATCTGGACCCAGATGTGGCTGCTTCCAAGTCACTTAGAGTTACTTTTATTTTGTAAAATTCAGTGGACAGTTACAGAGGTTCTGTCACGCCTACAGAATAAGACATGAGGCTTTTATTACAGGGCATCAGTGAATAAACCTTTTTTTCTAGTCAACAAAAAGTCTAACTTTTTTAGTCGCAGACATTTTTGTTCTGGTCAATTACATCACTTATTAAGGAACTGATAAATGTACCAAGTTGTCAGGTGATTATCGCCGTCTTACTGAAAGCTCCTATTTATATCTGTGTAACTCAGCAGGTGGGGCTCTGAAGGGTTGGAGCAACCATGTTTGGTGAAGTCACTCATGTTGCTGTTTACTGAACATCTTGTCCTGTGGTCCAACGACATGCGTGCACTCGATCCCCCGGTTTAAACGACGCTCTCAGCGATCTGGCTTCACAGTCTTGTTACATTGTGAGAAAGTTAACTATCACATTTATATTGTTTTCTGAAAGCGTAGCTGCAGGATGACAACCCTTCCAAAAGGAGTATGTGAGGTAGTATCAGCCCTCCACTGTGAGTCTGGGGGAGAGATGACCGCTGCCCGAGGTTAAGGATGTACAAGCGGAGGAATCTCAACTATCCGCCAGAGAAACAGGCTCCGAGCATCGAGCAGCGCAGCGCCGGCCAAATGTGGTCTGTGTTCAGTGGGAAAATGTGGAGCTGGAAACTCTACAGGACACCAGGGAACAGCCACAATAAAATCTGCAAAAAAATACAAGCCTTCAGGCTAGAAAGTCCAGTTTTTAAAACATTAAGAGCTGGGTTCTTCAAATTTGATTCCCAGAGTACCACATGCTCTTAAATCCTGCCGACCACGTCACCGGAGGAGGATAAAGCATGCTGGGGTCAAACTTTTCATTTACTGGTTCAGATGGATTCATAAAGAGTGCGTTTGTGAATGTGTGAGTTTGTCTTTACGTGTTTCTTGTTGTCCCACTTCATTGGTTTTGAATCTCACCAGAGGCCTGTAGGAAGCTGGTTAACACTGCTGTGTTAACAAAAGCAATGATTAGTGCTCACCGTCCTTAAACTAAAGAGGTTTTGTACAAATATAACTATTCTTTCCACTATAGATTCTGTTGGATTGCTTAAAACAAATAATTTGACATCATATTCTGTACCTCATGAATAAAGATGAAGAGGAGAGAATATATCGTAGAAGAAGTAAACAAAGAGTAATCCTTCTGGTTCAAGTTTAGTGAACTGATTCAGTTATGGACTGTGTTCTTCAGACCCGACTACCACCCTGAGACGAAGACATGTCCACAGAGGACGGGATGTGTGTGCTGTTACAGGGACGCAGGTTTGATGTGGGTCCCTCCAGCACACATTAGGATTCGGTTGCAGCCCTTTGGGCATGTTGTGTGGCTGGCTGTCTTCAAATGAAGCTCCAAACCCAAACAGGACCTTTTGTGGTGCAGGAGTGTAATTCAATTCAGAAACAGACGCCACTTAAACTCACTTATGAGAATGCAAAGGAGACGTATGTAGAAAATAAAAAGATGCCACGAGTTGTGGAGGTTTACAGCGGAGGATTTTAAGTTTTCTTTGTTTGAGCAACTTTCTGTACACTGATCATCTCTGCAATAACTTAACTTGCTCAAACTGTTTAAATTGTACATTTGTCAAGACCAATCATCAACCATCAGTGATGTCATTAACCATCAGTGATGTCATCAACCATCAGTGATGTCATTAACCATCAGTGATGTCATCGTTGGTTTGTGAACGTTATGAATCCTCCAGTTCAGATTCTGTCCGTCACCATCTTGTTAGTTCGGAGCGGTTTGGAGCAGGAAGTGACCATATTTGGACGAGCTGGGGGAGGAGCCAGCGGTGGATCTGACCGATCTGATTGGAAACCTGACGATACTACGTCCCGCCCACCGATAGCTGTAACCTGACTGCACCGCAGGCCTGTCAATCAAACAGACACGCCCCCAAAAACAGGTCTTCTTGAATCTTCTTTTCTAATGAATGAGGGATTATTTTCAGATGGACCTCCAGAAAACTAATAAGAAGGAGTGACTTTAGCTAACAACACCGAGATAACTGATGGACACATTTTATTCACTTTGGATTTGATGAGAGAAGTTGAATGGGAGTCTATGGAGCCGGAGGCTTTTTAGAGCCGACATCTAGTGGCACTCGCTGGTATTAAAGCTTAAAGCTCTTCTGCATCGACCTAATTTTCAGACCTGGAAGCTACGAACACTTTTTCTATCCAGTCTGCAGTCAAAACTGGTGATATGACTTTAATAAAGTAAAATAATTCACATTTTAGATGCTAGGAATCATTTACAGCTACATCAACTTGAATCTCTGCTAAATTGATATACATTTATTTCCCCTTTGTGAGGGAAACACTCTTCTCAGCTCACATTCCTTCATCCTCCTCCTGCCCATATTTCATTTAGTGAAGACTTCCTCCAAAACAACGGCCCTCAAAGTGGCCCTGATTAATCAGCTCCAGTGTTTTCTTCGTCTGCGTCTCCTGCATCACTGGCTGCTCTGCAGGGAGTGTCATTCTTAGCGCTCGCCTTTTGGTGCTTTAATTTAGCCGATGTTATCGCTGGCTCGGGATGAAAGAGGCCGGGGCAGGAGGGTGGAAATACTGGGGGTTAATTCCACTGTTGGCACTGCAGGTTAAGTAAAGTTCAATGAAATATTGAGGTAAAGTTTCAGTTCAGGCTTAAGACAGAAAGACCACAAGCAAGCTGTGTTTTATGGTTATTCTGGACAGAGAAAAGTCCACTAAAAAAGTAAATCTACAAATAAAAAATGGGATTTTACATTAAATTTGTCAGTATTATTGAACCCGGTGGACATTAGTACATAAGACATGAAAGTTTGACGCAATTTGACACTTGATTTTTCCCAGTTGTAATGTTTAAAGTTAAAGATGATCAAATCTGAATGTTCGGGCCTTTTAGAGGGGCGTGTATAGTTTTTCATATTTCAGATATTTTTCTGTTGCTAAATGGGTGTGAGTAACTCTGAGGAGCCAAAATAACTGTAATGCAAACCTGTGCCCGCTGACATCACTGCTCACGACAGCCCAAAAGAAGCTAGAGGAATATCATCGCATATCTTTCATATAAAATCACTGCGACTGTCTTAACGTGGGTGAAATATTCAGGCACTGTAAGTGAATGAGCAAATTGACAGTAAAAAGATAATTTATTTTTCTGCTGTATCAATATTTGGGGAATTAGAAGCACTTAAAGCTGCGTACGTACGCACAGATGTCGGTGGAACTGGGCGGTAATCTAATAGGCAGCACGGATCACAGTGGTAATCCTGGGAAGTGGACAGGGAGGCCTGTGTTGGGCTGGAATGTTTGGACTACCTGAGCCAACACAGCGAATGTGTGACAGAAACACCAGCTTTCTTCACCGGTATGTTCCTCTGAACATCCCTCACGGCGAGTGATATTTCAGAGTGCAGGAAACTGAAACTGAAACTTTTGTCCAAAGAATTTCCAGGAAGAACTGTGAAAATGTCTAATTACTTTATCTTGATGTGAAACAGTGTCGCAGGTAGTGCAGGAGGAGAAGTCTAATTACAGAGCGTTGGGTGCATTCAGATTAAACTAATGCAACAGCGCCGTGCAATGTGTCCTAAAGTCAGATGCATTCAGATTATTGGTAGCCTCCTGCACCCAGCCATCGCCTCACCTCCACCCACGCTCCTCCTGAAGAGGATTCCCCGTCAGGTGGACTTCACGCAGGAACCAACTTCCTTCCAGACGGTCGCACACGTCCTGCAGCTCTGAGAGAGAAACGGAGGAACAACTTTGTCGTGTTAATGTCTGTTTTTAAATCTATTCCTCAGTTCGGTCACGTGAGGCCACATTAATGTACGCAGCCGACATAAATACAGTCATCACATAAAACACATACAAAGGGAGTAAAGGGGCTGGAAAAGGAGAAGGAATGTGATGAGCAGTGGAAATGGAGGAATTTTAAAAAAGTCAACTACCATAGGAACAAAAATAATATGAATCTTAACTTAAAGTTGCAAAGTGGACAGCAAACAAATAAATAACATAAAATCAATGAATTGAGTATTCGTACACATGCATGCTAAACACTGAGATAGCTTTATGATGGACAGGGGACGAGACATCATGTTACCTGAGAGGCAGTTGAATCTAACATCCAGACTTTCAAGCGACACAAAATCAGACATGGAGGGCAGCTCAGTGATTCTAGGAAGGAAAGACACAGATTATAAAACCACGTTCAAAGCTCCTCACCGTTAAACATAGAAACTCTGAAATGTTTTGTGACTGGTTTTCAGGTTGGCGAGGTTGCACAAGTCACCTAAAAATCCCCAAAACATTACATTCAAAAAAGAAAAGAAAAGAAAAGAAAAGCCAAACATTGAGTATGCGTTATGTATCACATAAGAAACGGAGCCGTTACCGGTTGTGAGCGGCGGAGAGGTGCTGCATGAGCGGCAGCCAGCAGGCAGCGAGGCCCTGCAGGGAGGAGATGCTGTTGTCGTCCAGATGCAGCTCTCTGAGGAGGACCTGGTTGTTCAGACCCGGAGGCTGATGGAGAAACAGGGAGACGATGTCGGTGGACATCGGTCACACGGAGAGGTTAGACTAACTTTACACTGCTGCTGCTGCTCCAGCAGAGAGTTACCCCATCCATCACTGTCAGCTGTTCCAGTCCTGCTAGTCATCAGTGTCGGACACAAACGATTTACACTGTAACACCAACTACTTCTGTTCTTATGAGCTTTTATTTTGCGTGAATTATTTTCCTTCAGTTACCTGTGCATGAAAGATTTTCAATTTTAGATTTTGTCTTTGTATTTATTTATCATCACGTGTGAGATTTCATGATCTTAAATTCAAATTTAGAGAAATCTGGTGCGCACGTATTCCTAAACAGCACCCTGTCATTTGGCCGAGGTGGCAGCATCAGACTGGATTGTACATTATGACTGAAATTAAACCAGCTCATATGCATTTGTAACATTTTCTAGCTTTTATTTTGAAGGTTTGGCACCACTGCCAGATGTTTTTGATCTCTCTGACAATAAATCAAATGTTCTAGAAAAGACAGAAAATAAAAGAAGAGAGCAGAATGATGTGCACCAATCACAGAATGATGTGCACCAATCACAGAATGATGTGCACCATCAGATCCAGTAGTTCCTTTGGTCATCAGCTGTTTACCTCCGTGAGGCTGTTTCCTCTCAGGTCCAGAGTGTGCAGCAGAGCGCTGCTCTCCAGACCCTCCACGCTCACCAGGTGGTTGTGTGAGCAGTCCAGGTGGAGGAGCGTGTACACGTTCCTCAGCCCTTTGGTGCTGATCAGCTGGTTGTGATCCACCGACAGTCTCTGCAGCCTCCTCGCAGACTCCAGACCAGCTGTGGAGGAAACGAAACCGAGAAGCAGCTCAGGGTGAGACTCAATATGAGCAGAAAACAAAGACTGATCATGTCTAAAAAAAAATATATACTGTCCAAACTACTACAGTTTATAGCATATGTTTAACATGGGGTCATGTGAATCAAGTCCAGGGCTGAAAAGAAGACAGATGCTGCCCCCTTGTGGACTATAGCAGACATGAAGTCTATTTATCCAACTACAAACAGATGAAGAGCTCATATTTGACACAATCACACATCAAAAAGACAATTCTTTATATTTGATTTGTTTTCTTCCTTTCTGAAACTGAGTTCATGTTTAATGATGTATAATAAATGTTCTGGTTCTCACCGATGCGAGTGATGGAGTTGTGCGAGAGGTCGAGAACGTCCAGATTGTCGGCGCCACTTAAACCGTGGATGGATGTCAGTTTGTTGTAGGAAAGTCGAAGAACTCGTAAACTGCTCATGTCCTCACAGTCCACCGAGGAGATGTCGTTTTCCTACGACAGAACAAATGTCATCTTTAAAAAAGGTGTAGCTCAGCAGCAGTGAACTGATGATGCTCCGACTCCGTGTTCACCTGCAGATCGACGTAGCAGAGCTCTGCTAACCGGCTGAAGCCCTCCACGGACCGGAGGCCACAGCGTCTGAGGGTGAGGGACTGCAGCTGGAGACACTGGGCGAGAGTGGACAGGCTGCAGCCAGGCAGGCCCTCCAAGGTCACCGTGGTTACCTAAAAGAGAGACAAAGATGTTTCAGGGATCAAGAGTTACCTGGATTTAGGAGACAAGGTGTGACTTTTATTAATTTATCACTGATTTGCTGATATATTTGTTAATTTATCTAACGACGTATATTTCTGAACTCCTACATTTTTGAGCATGAGATGAAAAGACAGCTGATCTGAAATATTTGATATTAAATATGCTCCATCCGAGCATTCGTTACCTCTGTCAGGGACCTGCAGCCTGTCCTCTGCAGCAGAGTGTGTGTGCAGAGCGGAGGCAGCGTGCCGGCTCCGGCGGCTCTCCTCCGACTCCTGACGGACCCGTTCTGCTTCCTCCGGTTCTGGAGGGACAGTTCGGACCAGGAGACGCAGTCCTTCATCCAGGAGAGCCTCCTGTGCTCGGTGTGCTCTGGGAGGCTCGCCGGTAGAGAGCAGGAAGAAGAGGAGGAAGGCTTCCCTGCTGGATCCTGTTGGTCCGTAGTTTGGTACCCGGAGGCCTGACGGATGCTCTCCTGCTGTGGTCCAGTATCAGAGCCGCTGGCGCTGACGGTGGACGTGTCGGGTCGAGGACGAGGGCCCGAGGACATCCATGTGGAGCTGTCCTCTCCCTGCGAGGTCACTGAGATCCCAGTGCTGTCGGCATGCTGAGATTTCAAGCTGGTATTTTCTCTTTTCTCCTCCTGTTCAGTTTCCTGCTTCCTCTCTCGGTCTCTGTTTTCTTCTTTGTCTTTTCTCCCATGATGCAGCTCTTCTGCCTCTATATTTCTTGTCTCGTCCCCCTTTTCTCCCACGCCATCCTTCTCTTGGTATTTTGTCACCTGTTGTTCCAGCTTTCTGTTGTTTGCTTCATCACCTTTATCCCCCTCCATTTCTTCTTCTGTGTTTCTGTACTCCTCTTCTTCCTTCTGCCTCTGAATCGGCTCTTCCTCTTCAGTTTTCTTCTCCTCTTCCTTCCTCACGATGCTTTTATTGTCCACACTACGTCCCCTGTCTTCGTCCTTCTTTCTTTTTTCTTCAACTCCCTTTAGTTGCATTTTATCTTCTGCGTTTCTAGTTTCTTCTTCCTCTCTCCTCATCTGTTCATCCCTCCTCTTCTCCCTTTCCTTTCCTCTTTTTCCTTCCTCCTGCTTCATCCTCACCTCGAGCTCCTTAGATAGTCTCAACTCTTCCTCATCCCTCTTTTTCCTCTCCTCTTCTTCTGTCTTTCTCAGCTCATTGTTCAGCTTTATCTCTTCTTCATTTTTCCTCATTTTGTCTTCCATCATCTTCATCATGTCTTTCCTCTCCATTTCCTCCTCATCCTCTCTTTTCCAACTCTTCTCCCTCTCTTTCTGATTCTCCTCCTCTTCCTTCTTCCTTCTCTCCTCCTCTTCCTTAGATCGCATTTCTTTTATTTTTCTCTTTTCCTCCTTCTTTGTCATCTGTTCTATGTTCTTTTGTTCTTCTACTCTTTTCATCTTTTCCTTCATCCTCTGCTCCTCCTCCATCTTTCTCCTGTCCTCTTTTTCTTTAAGTCTCATTTCTACAATTTTTCTCTTTTCCTCTTCCTCACTTCTTTTCCTCTCTTCCTGTATTTTCATCTGGTCGTCCTCTTGCCTCTTCCTCTTGTCTTCCTCCTCCTTTTCCCTTTTGTCCTCCTCTTCCTTCTTCCTCTTTTCTTCTTCCTTCATCCTTTTCTCCTGCTCCTCCTTTTTCTTTTTCTCGTCCTCTTGCTTCCTCCTCTTCTCTTCCTCCTCCTTCCTTTTCTTATCCTCTTGCTTCCTCCTCTTCTCTTCCTCCTCTTCCCTCCTCCTCTTCTCTTCCTTCCTTTTCTCATCCTCTTCCTCCTTCTTAATTTTCCTTTCCTTTTCTTTTCTCCTCCTCTGCTCCTCTTCGATCATCCACCTCTCTTGCGCCACTCGTTTTTTTAAGTTACTGATCACCTCCTGATTGATAAAGATAATAATTCGATTATTATGTGCTTTGAAATACATCAAACAAACTACAAACAATACAAATATTCATCAGAGTGGAAGAAGAAGCTGGAACCAGACTTCTGCTATTTGAACTCTGTGATTTATCACCACAAATACCTAAACACGTTTCCACTGATTTCATTCTAAGTACTTTAAATATTGATTAATTCCTATAAATATAAAATCATAAATACTTCATTTACAGTGGGAACCTCTGCAGCATGTCCATCTGCAGGAAAATGTAAAAGCACCTTTCAGACGTACCTGCTGAAGCAGCAGCTCCTGCTCCAGCTTTTCCTGAGCTCTCCTCTCCATCACTTCAAGTTCCAGCTGATGAAGCTGAAAGCAAACAGGAGATTTATTTACTTTTAAACATCATCATACACGATGACCTTCAACGATCTCTTAGACTCCTTAGAAATAAATGGTGTGTTGCGTTCTGTTTTCTGCGTCATATCTGGTTCTCTGCGCACTTGACAAGTTGAAGCAGTTTTCCTGTTGTCTTTATTGACAGTCTCATTGTATGTTATTATACTTCTAGAAATGACAGGCAGAATGAGTCTCAGTAAAGAACACCGGAGGGCAGCAGTTTGCTCAGTGTCAGAGATGAATACTAGACATACCAGCTACTATCAGCCCTGTAAGAGATGAATCTCTATAGAGAGGATTACATACTCACCTGAAATGGGTACCAAAATGTATTCACTGCTACATAAAGTATTATCAGGACCAGTACAGAGTCACTGACCTTCTCCACCTCCATTATCTTCCTCAGCTCCTCCTGGAAGTCATTTTCTCTTCGTCTCCTCATCTCCTCACAGAGCTGCTTCTCCTGCTCGGCCTCACACTCGCTGATTTTCAATGTCGATGGATTCTCATTCTCCGAATATTCATCTGCTCCAGCTTCACCTGTGATGAGAACATGTGACATGAACTTTTGCAGTGGTAAGATAAGGAGGAGGAGAGCCATGCATATATGCAACTGTACGTTCAGATCTTTCCCTTCCTGCTCTGTTAACTTCCATTAAACACGAAACAGCAAAAGCAAACCAGCTCAAATAAATCCTCTCCCAGTAATGATGTGGGTATAGTAGAAATGATCACAGTCAATTAGTAACAACTATTACAGTCATGGTGTTCTCGTTGGCTCAAACACTCGACAGCTTCATCACCATCAACTTCAGGCTTTCACTTGTAAATTTAACTTTCAGTTCTCTGCTCTAAAATTGGGATTATGTGCTTCTCTGTGATATTGTTCCACATGGATGAGAACAAAAACAAGACAACAGTGACCTCTTGTGGACGGTTGTTCTGTTACCAGAGATGTTTCAGTGTATTATAGGATTTTGAACAAAGCCTTAACAGTGGAATAAAACATGTTGAATTTACATGTTGGCACTTTGTCATAAGAAAATACTCATAATGATTTTAAGTGCCAAAACCAATATTATTTGTCATGATTCATGCTGTTTATTATTTATAAGCGTTGTTGACAAGTCTTAACCAATATTTGATGCCATATTTAATGGAAATATGCACGTAAAAAAACAAAGGTGACCTATGACGAAGAAGGATTTCACCATTTGTAAATTCTTCTGTTGACACAATTTCAGTAGAATGAAATTAGATTTTTAGACAACACTTTATGAAACTTTGTTCTCTACCTTCATAGTTGGGACACACTCGTCTCCCTGTTGGACCGTCGTCAGTCTTCTTCTCTTCTTTCTTTGTTTTAAAAATAACCTGCATCAGTAAAACCAAACATCTTAGGTCGTGTGCATTTGTATTATGTATTATGTCCCACAGTAAAACACCTGAGATTAGATTGAGAGAGACACATCTACCTGCTCATTCAGTGGCATCACATCTTCATTGAGCTCACCGGGCAGATTCACCACACCGTCTGTGATGTGAACCAGTAAAGTCACAGAAAGCACAAATTCAATCCACCAAAATGAAATCATGAGATTGAATGACGATGTCATACCTTCAAGCTGTTCAAGGAGGAGTTTCTCACAAACTGCTGCTCTGCTTTTTGAGGCTGTAAAGTAGCTGAGTAGAGCTGCTGGGATCTGATCTGAGGCCTGCAGGTAAATCACAGGGTAAATATAATAATATTATTCACAAGGTAAATATAATAATATTATTCACAAGGTAAATATAATAAATATTATTCACAGGGTAAATATAATAATATTATTCACAAGGTAAATATAATAAATATTATTCACAGGGTAAATATAATAATATTATTCACAAGGTAAATATAATAATATTATTCACAAGGTGAATATAATAATATTATTCACAAGGTGAATATAATAATATTATTCACAGGGTGAATATAATAATATTATTCACAAGGTGAATATAATAATATTATTCACAGGGTGAATATAATAATATTATTCACAAGGTGAATATAATAATATTATTCACAAGGTAAATATAATAATATTATTCACAAGGTGAATATAAGAATATTATTCACAAGGTGAATATAAGAATATTATTCACAAGGTGAATATAAGAATATTATTCACAAGGTGAATATAAGAATATTATTCACAAGGTATATATAATAATATTATTCACAAGGTGAATATAAGAATATTATTCACAAGGTGAATATAATAATATTATTCACAAGGTGAATATAAGAATATTATTCACAAGGTGAATATAATAATATTATTCACAAGGTGAATATAATAATATTATTCACAAGGTGAATATAATAATATTATTCACAAGGTGAATATAATAATATTATTCACAAGGTGAATATAAGAATATTATTCACAAGGTGAATATAATAATATTATTCACAAGGTAAATATAATAATATTATTCACAAGGTGAATATAAGAATATTATTCACAAGGTGAATATAAGAATATTATTCACAAGGTATATATAATAATATTATTCACAAGGTGAATATAAGAATATTATTCACAAGGTGAATATAATAAATATTATTCACAAGGTGAATATAATAATATTATTCACAAGGTGAATATAAGAATATTATTCACAAGGTGAATATAAGAATATTATTCACAAGGTGAATATAAGAATATTATTCACAAGGTGAATATAAGAATATTATTCACAAGGTGAATATAATAATATTATTCACAAGGTGAATATAAGAATATTATTCACAAGGTGAATATAATAATATTATTCACAAGATGAATATAATAATATTATTCACAGTCCACCATGTTGTTTGATCCTGTTTGTTATGCAGTGGTGTGTGTCCACCACATACTTCACTCTCATGAATGTTCTTCATGTTTTGAATGTTCTTCATGTTTTGAATGTTCTTCATGTTTTGAATGAATGTTCTTCATGTTTTGAATGTTCTTCATGTTTTGAATGTTCTTCATGTTTTGAGAACCAAATAAAGACTGTCTGTGTGGAGGAGGAACGAACCACCTGACACTAACTGTAACGTTACTTTAAGGTCACAGAGTTCGTCACGAGCCTGTCGGACTCACCGCCGCCTCCTGACATGAACACGTGTCCTGCTCCCCTGCGGTTACATCAGATCCATCAGAACACGTGTCCTGCTCCCCTGCGGTTACATCAGATCCATCAGAACACGTGTCCTGCTCCCCTGCGGTTACGTCAGATCCATCAGAACACGTGTCCTGCTCCCCTGCGGTTACGTCAGAATCAGAGATGACGACATGATTCAGCTCCTCCGTGATCGACTCCATCTCATTAGCATCCGTCATGGTTAACGTTGAACCACCGCGACCGTTTACCGTCTGGGAGTTGCGTGAAGTCGGTTCTAAGTGCTGACACACTTCATGTTTGTGTGATAAATATTCCTCCTATGATCTGAAATGCTGACACACTTCATGTTTGTGTGATAAATATTCTTTATTCTATTCGTCGAGGCTAATTTAACACATCTGCTAACTACCTTAAAAAGACGGAAAGCGCGTCTCGAGGAACCTCAGTCTCCATGGAAACGGCACTGTGAACAACGTAGTCTCGTAAGGGACAAACTAAACAAAACGCAAAAGTGTTCTTATAGTGCGCACTTGCAAAGCAGCGTTTAATACTATTACAACTTATTTCTTTAACAGCTATCCATATCATTATTTTAATTGAAGTCAACTTGATTGATATTTGACATTAAATTTAAATCCTCCAGTCAGTAATATGTTGTTTTCTGTAGGCCAACGGTTAAAAGGCAAAAAGAAACACTTCGGTATTTAAATCATGAAGTAAACAGGCTTGGCCGACCTATTTTTTGGACACAGTGTTATTCAGATCTTGTAAATGAAAAGACTGGGTGTCATTATTCTCCCACAGAAGCTGTCAAATGTTCCCCACTTGCCAAGTGTGTCACACTTTGGCAAACTAAGCAACATGAGAACAGCAGAGCTGTTTGACTGCTGCGCTGCTCGGTGAAAATAAAATGTAGTGTCAATGACTTGTGTGGGCATTTGGTCAGCCGGCTAGAAGAGGTCAGTGAGCCTGAGAGCGTGGAGGTGAGTCACCGGACCACAGGGACAGAAATGTGTCGGGCTGCGAACAATGCACACGTTTTCATGGCATTTGTGATCACAAAGACCGGTTCCTCTCTCCCGCGGTGACTTGTGTTGTCCTTCTCTTTGAGGAGATTCCAGTGGCCCACACAGGTTTTCCCATACACATTCCTGACGACTCTCTAAAAAGGAACCCAGTCTCCTTCCTCAGAGTTTCAAAGAGGAACAGCTTGTCCTCCATCCCAAACTGTTTGGTCAGGAGTCAGTGAGGCCGACTCTCTGTTCTCCCGACGCTCCTGGATGGAAACAAAACAACACGACGGCGCCACATCGGACTCGTTTTTCCTTTAAAGGCTGAAACTGAATTCCACAGTAACAATGACTACAACCCTGATGTGGCACAAGGTCAACACCTCCAGAGTCTTCACAGACACACTTTTACGAAAGGTCACCGCGGGTCAGAGCACAGCTTCAGTCCCGAGGCTGACGCGCAGACCAGGACAGCTCGGTGCTGCCCCCGTTGTCGGAGTCAAACTGCCCATCCCTTATGTTTCATTAGGTCCTCTAAGATTCATTGACCAAGTTCAATTGCTCAAAAAGGCTCCATCAGCAAGCCTTGTCTGCTCCGATTAGTGCCAGGCCCTTTGTCGGTGGGCAAGGTGTCCGTCGCTTTTGTTCAAGTGCACGGAGCCCAGACAGCGACCAGACAGGACCGAGCTGCAGATTTACACAGCAGATTACGGCAGTCAATGGCGGCTCCAGCCCCAACGCAGCGGCGGTTTGGATAGCAGCCGCGTGTTTACACTGTCAAGGGGTTTTCTGTTACTGGTCTGTAGCCATTATCTTGGCACCCTATCGGGCCCATCGTGTCCATCTGGGGGCTTTGACGAAATAAGGGATTGGAGGGGGAAAATGCCCTTTAACTTTCTCTTATTCTGAAAGGTTTACATTCATTAATAAACCATCTATGCTGAAATAAACACAAACAAAATTAAAAATTAAATTTCCCCACCAGAAACAAACTCATATGTGAACTGAAGCTGACATTTCGACTCTTCTCCATGGACTGATCCAGATTAAAGGCGTCTGAGAGCAAAGCGACCTGTATAGACACCTGGTAGTTTAAACATATCATGCGCACGTGAGGAGGGGGGTATTTAAACTATAATCCTGCACAAATGCCACTGTAAACCGAATCACTCCTGTGAGGCATGCTGGTAACTACCAGCTGTAGAATCACATCTTTCTGGTGCGGTCGATACTCGGTGTCAGTTCTACCTGCAGGACAGCAGCTGAGACCGGTGCAGTTCACCCGGTTCATCCTCAACGTCCTGACGGAGATTATCAGTCCCTCAGAGGGCTGACAACAACGGTGAATCAGGCGGACTTGGATTGCCTTTCAAAGTGAATATCAGGCCGCCAGTGTGACCTTAGTACATCTAAATCTGCTTCAAACGACGGCAGGACTACTGGAATCAGAAGTGCCTGACGAGCGCTCTGCAGGGGGTTCGTTTACTCCACAGATGCACACTTCTACCAGCTTTTATTCATTACTTCATCTCACTTATTTGTTTAAAATTCCATATCTATGCAAGTGATATCACAAGTTTTTGCACACGTCTTCTTTGTCTAACAATCACATGCTGAGAACAATGTTCGTCCTCGTGGCTATCGGCGGTGTCACTGATAACCAGCGGCTCAATGAAACGTTTGCTCTTTTATTTCCTCCACTGGGCGACTGAATAGTGTTCATGTCTTCAGAGCTTCCCAGTATGAACTCAGAGTTTTGTGTGTGGAGTGAAACAGGCTCTCAGTGAACACAGAAATCAATACATGGGAATTTAAATAAAATAAAAAGATATGAAATAGAGATGAAGCTCTGATCTGGATTTCTGCAAATGTACAAGAACTATTAAATCTGATGTAAACAGTTACAAGATTGTTGTGTACAGGAGGTATTTTACTTTTATATCAGTGTTGTGAGGCTGTTGATGGAACTTTTCAAGAGCCAATAGCCTCGATTTTAAACTTTTCATTTATTTAATGTTATAAATAGAGTTTTTCAAGCTAGTAAATAATTTAATGTTGGATTTAGACTTGAGATTTAAATGTGTTTGTTTCTGCAGCCCACTGACGGGCCAACATTCACTGACCTGCATCTCTTTTACAGTCATTATTTTGTATATAATGTTGTGCATGAGTTTCAGTCCGGCTTTAGAGCACATAACAGCACTGAAACAGCACTTACTAAAATAATCAGTAACCTCCGACTGAACTCTGATGAAAATAAGGTCTCAGTTCTGATCCTGTTGGACCCGAGCGCAGCCTTTGATACAATTGGCCGCGATATAGATAGATAGATAGATAGATAGATAGATAGATAGATAGATAGATAGATAGATAGATAGATAGATAGATAGATAGATAGATAGATAGATAGATAGATAGATAGATAGGTAGATAGATAGATAGATAGATAGATAGATAGATAGATAGATAGATAGATAGATAGATAGATAGATAGATAGATAGATAGATAGATAGATAGATAGATAGTTCTATTAATCCCACAAGGGGAAATCTTTTCAAAATTTGATCGTGATCAATCATCTTGAGAAGTTGGTTGGTCTGTCCGACAGTGTCTTAAATTGGTTCAAAACATAGATCAGAGAGACAAAGTTTTATGTCAGCATTAGAGATCAAGAGTCAGAGAAACATGAGGGCTGCTGTGGGGTTCCACAGGGCAGCTGCCTCGGTCCTCTACTGTTCTCACTCTACATGCTGCCACTGGGGAACATCATCAGAGAGCACAAGGGTTGTTTTCATAGATATGCAGATGATACACAATATGCAGCTATGTGCTCCATCACTGAATGTCTTTAAGCAATAAATAAATGGATGAGCAATAATTTCCTAAAATTGAATGAGGATAAAACAGAAATCCTCCTCGTCGGCCCCAAAACAAAAAGAGACATCATAGAAAAGTATCTGGCCCAACTAACTCCGTGGGTACGATCAGAGGTAACTAGTCTGGGTGTAATCTTACACTCTGATCTAAGTTTTAAGGGAAACATTAACAAGGTGACCAAAACTTATTTCTTCCATCTTAGAAACATAAACAAGGTGCCGTTTATAAATCAGACAGATGTTGAAAAGTTGATTCATGCCTTCATTTCTAGCCGATTGGACTACTGTGATAAACTTTTTACTGGCCGACCAAAGAAAACAACAGAGAGACTTCAGCTCATCCAAAACTCTGCAGCTCAAGTGTTAACCAGAACCAAGAGGAGAGAACACATCAGTCCTGTTCTGGCTCCACTGCTTCATATCATAAATTGAATTGTAGAGAACGACCCAAATCAAGTCCACTTGCATTCATTTTTATGCATTTTATCTGTTTCTTATGCATTTTATCTGTTTTATCTCATTTCTTTTCTATATTTTTAAATGTTCCTTTATATTTGTTTTTATGTGAAACACTGCATGTAATTATTTTGCTGTGAAGCAACTTGGGCTGCATTTCTTGTATGAAAGGTGCTATACAAATAAAGTTTATTATTATTATCATTTATTGTTAACACCCCCCCACACACACACACACACACACACACACACACACACACACTGATAGACACACATGATGCCTGAGAGGGATGAAAGACCCATAGAGAGAGCAGCAGGTCCAAGTCTGACGGGCTCTGCAGGTCCCATGACTTGGCCTGGTGTCACAGGACAGTTACTGGGGGGGATGAGGAGGCTTTAATACAGTTAATCCTCACTTTCAAAAATCATCTCCACCTCCAGCCAACAGCCAACAGGCCGTGTGTGTGTGTGTGTGTGTGTGTGTGTGTGTGTGTGTGTGTGTGTGTGTGTGTGTGTGTGTGTGTGTGTGTGTGTGTGTGTGTGTGTGTGTGTGTGTGTGTGTGTGTGTGTGTGTGTGTGTGTGTGTGTGTGTGTGTGTGTAAATGTCTTGGTGGGCCTGGATGTTAGTACCTCTCAGGTTCAGAAGTTGGTGTGAAAAACACCTTGAGCTGACCGTGAGTTTAGTTCATTTTAAAATTACTCATCTCAAACGTGTCCAACCTTCTATCTGCTGCAGGAGTTTGAAGTCTGACCTCATAAGTCCTTAAAGCAGGGTTCATTTCTGACAGGTGGCCTCACCATTAAACAGCTAACACATAGGAAAGGACAGTCCTTCACACCTACAATCACACGAGAGGGCAGTTTAGAGTCTCCAAAAACCTGCAGGACTCAACAAGGAAAATATTACACCTGGTGGCAAATCCATCCATCCATCCATCCATCCATCCATCCATCATCTTCCACTTATCCGGGTCGGGTCACGGTGGCAAAAGGCCAAGCAAGCTGACCCAGACTTCCCTCTCCCCCACAACATTTTCCAGCTCATGCTGGGGGATCCCGAGGCGTTCCCAGGCCAGCCGGGAGATATAATCCCTCCAGGGTGTCCTGGGTCTTCCCCGGGGTCTCCAGCCAGTTGGGCGTGCCCGGTAAACCTCCAGATGGAGGCGCCCAGGAGGGTCCTGATCAGATGCTGAACCACCTCAGCTGACTCCTTTCGACGCAAAGGAGTAGCGCCTCAACTCCAAGTTCCCTCCTGATGTCCAGCTCCTTACCCGATCTCTAAGGCTGAGCCCGGCCTCCTACGGAGGAAACTCATTTCAGCCGCTTGTAGCCGCGACCGCGTTCTCGTGACCCAGAACCCAGACCCAGAGCTCATGACCATCGGTGAGGGTCGGAACGTAGATCGCCCGGTAAACTGAGAGATTTGCCATCCAGCTCAGCTCCCTTTTCACCAACACGGTCCAGTAGAGCGCCTATTGTACTGCTGCAGCTGCACCGATCCGGCGATCGATCTCCTGCTCCATCCTCCACCCTCCACCCTCCACCCTCCATCCTCCATCCTCCCCTCACTCGTGAACAAGACCACGAAATACTTAAACTCCTTCGCTTGAGGCAGGCACTCCGTCCCCACCTGGAGGGAGCAATCCATCGGTTTCCGGCAGAGAACCATGGCCTCAGATTTGGAGGTACCAACCTTCATCCTCGCCGCTTCACACTCGGCTGCAAACCGCCCCAGTGAGTGCTGGAGGTCCGAAGAGGCCAACAGGACGACATCATCTGCAAACAACAGAGATGTGATCCCGAGACCCCCAAACCCGACGTTCTCCTCCCCCCGGCTGCCCCTAGATATCCTGTCCATGAAGGTCACAAACAGGATCGGTGACAAAGGACAGCCCTGGCGGAGGCCACGCCCACTGGAAACGAGTCTGACTTATTGCAGAGAATACGAACACAGCTTCTACTGCGGTTGTACAGAGCCCGGATGGCCCGTTGCAACGGCCCGGCACCCGGTACTCCCGCAGCACAAAAACCCCCAAGGGACCCGGTCGAAAGCCTTCTCCAAGTCCACAAAACAGATGTAGACTGGATGGCTAAACTCCCAGGCCCCCTCCAGTAGTCCTGCGAGGGGAAAGCTCTGGTCCAGTGTTCCACGATGAGGACGGAATCCACGCTGCTCCTCTTGAATCTGAGGTTCAACAAACGGTCCGAGTCCTTTCCAGCACTCTGATATAAGCTTTGCTCGGGACGCTGAGTAGTGTGATACCCCGATAGTTGGAGCAACTCTCCGGGTCCCCCTTTTTGAAAATGGGAACCACCACCCCGGTCTGCCGGTCCATGGGCACTGTTCCCGACCCCCATGTGACATTGAAGAGGCGTGTCAGCCAAGACAGCCCAGCAATGTCCAGCGCCTTCATCATCTCAGGGCGGATCTCATCCACCCCCGGCGCCACCGAGGAGCTTTCTGACTCTCTCAGAGACCTCTGCCAGGGATATGGGTGCGACCCCCCCCCAAAAAAAAAAATCTTCAGACACTGCCTCCTCTCCAGAAGACATGGTGGCCGGGTTTAGGAGTTCCTCAAAGTGCTCTTTCCACCGCCCGACGATGTCCCCCGTCCGAGTCAGCAGTTCCCCCCTTCCCACCTCCACCCCCCTGCTGAGAACCGCTTTGGGTAGTCCCTGCTTTCCCTTCCTAAGTCGTCAGATGGTTTGCCAGAACTTCCTTGAGGCCAACCGAAAGTCCTTCTCCATGGCCTCCCCGAACTCCTCCCATGCCCGAGTTTTAGCATCTGCGACCACCGCAGCTGAAGCCCTTGTGGCCTGCCGGTACCTGTCAGCTGCTTCCGGAGACCCCTGAGCCAACCAGGCCCGAAAGGCCTCCTTTTTGAGCTTGACAGCTTCCCTCACCCCCGGTGTCCACCACCGGGTTCTCGGGTTGCCGCCGCGACGGGCACCGATGACCTTCCGACCACAACTCTTAGCGGCCGCGTCCACAATAGAGGCTTTGAACACGGTCCACTCGGACTCCATGTCCCCAACCTCCCTCGGGATGTGTGAGAAGTTCTTCCGGAGGTGAGAGTTGAAGATCTCCCGGATAGGTTCCTCGACCAGACGTTCCCAGCTCACCCTCACTACACGTTTGGGCTTGCCAGGTCTTTCCAGCTGACTTCCATCTGATCCAATTCACCACCAGGTGGTGATCAGCTGACATCTCTGCTCCTCTCTTCACCTGAGTGTCCAAGACATACGGCCGCAGATCCGATGATATGACTACAAAGCCGATCATTGATCTCCGGCCTAAGGTGTTCTGGTACCAGGTACACTTATGCTCAAACATGGTGTTTGTTGTGGCCAAACTGTGACTAGCACAGAATCCCAATAACAAAACACCACTGGGGTTCAGATCAGGCAGGCTGTTCCTCCCAATCACCCCCTGCCAGGTTTCTCCATCTGTGGTTGTATTTATGGTGGCAAATCAAATCAATAAATACAATCACAGGGAAACCATGAAAGATCCAACCTGCCAGTTCTGCAGTCTGACCACCAACCACTGCACCTGCATGCATGTTAGAATCTGGTATTAAAATAATGTTAAAACCAGACTGTATGTAAAAGTGTTTGTAGCTTCCAGGTCTGAAAAATTGGGCCAACTAAAAGTCTTTGTTTGGAAGGAATGGCCGGTGGTTAAATGTGTTCAATGGCACCAGACTTATAAATAATGTGTCTTTTATGTTCCTGTTAGACAGGTGTGAGATTTACGGTGTAGTGTGGAGGCGTTTCTTTCTCTCGCATGACGTTAAAATGTGAACACTGAAACTTTCCTCAGTACACCAACAAATAGTGTAATAATAACACAGACTGTTTATAAAAGAGTTCGTAGCTTCAGGTCTGTAAAATGGTTCCAATGCAAAAGTGTCTTCAGCTGCAATACCACCGAGTGCCACTAGAGGTCGTCTCCAAAAAGCCTCCGGCTCCATAGACTCCCATTCAACTTCTCTCATCAACTCCAAAGTGAATAAAATGTGTCCATCAGTTCTCTCGGTGTTGTTAGCTAAAGTCACTCCTTCTTATTAGTTTTCTGGAGGTCCATCTGAAAATAATCCCTCATTCATTAGAAAAGAAGATTCAAGAAGACCTGTTTTATTTGTTAGTTTTGATGGTTTTGTGGATCAGGCCTCCCTGCTGAATGGTAGAGCTGAGAATCAGTAGCGGTCTGTAAAAAGCTGCCAGGTTAACATTAAGGGCTGTTGTGCAATTGCACCATTGTTAAGGTGTATAATGTAGGCATGTTTTTTAGCGGTATACATGTCTATTTATGTTTATATGCTTATTAATGTTTGTTTTTGTGTTTGTACATTGAGAGAACAAGTTACATCGGGAGCCAAATTTATTGTCTGTGTAAACATACCTGACCAATAAAGCTGAGTCTCATTCTGATTAATAATGTTTCATGTTTGTTAACTCAACAGAATATCCAATGAAACCACCAGTACAGTGTGATGAGAGTGTTTCAATAACTGACTGTTCCTACATTGTTGGTCTTTGAGCCTGCAACACTAATCGTTCACAGGTTCATGAAAATACAAAGAAGTCTTAGAAGAATAAGAGCTGAAACAAAAGATGAAGCACCAGAAATGGACCATGAGATGACAGGTCATTAACAAGCATGACCCATCAGTGATGTCATCATCCATCAGTGATGTCAAAAACCATCAGTGATGCCATCGTTGATTTATGAACATTATGAATCCTCCAGTTCAGATTCTGTCCGTTACCATCTTTGCTAGCTCGGAGCGGTTTGGAGCAGGAAGTGACCATATTTGGACGAGCTGGGGGAGGAGCCAGCGGTGGATCTGACCGATCTGATCGGAAACCTGACGATACTACGTCCCGCCCACCGATAGCTGTAACCTGACTGCACCGCAGGCCTGTCAATCAAACAGACACGCCCCCAAAAACAGGTCTTCTTGAATCTTCTTTTCTAATGAATGAGGGATTATTTTCAGATGGACCTCCAGAAAACTAATAAGAAGGAGTGACTTTAGCTAACAACACCGAGATAACTGATGGACACATTTTATTCACTTTGGATTTGATGAGAGAAGTTGAATGGGAGTCTATGGAGCCGGAGGCTTTTTGGAGCCGACCTCTAGTGGCACTCGCTGGTATTGCAGCTGAAGACACTTCTGCATCGGAACCATTTTTCAGACCCAGAAACTACAAACACTTTTGTATCCAGACTGTGGTCGTTACTGATCTTTGGTCAGTTGCTCTACAAAAGAAAAGATACAGATTGGAAATAAATCCCTGAAGGGAGAGAAAACCATCCTCGACTAGCCCACCGTTAAAAACACTTCAACTCAGACAGACACAACACGGTGGGAACAGATAGCATTCATCACCGCTTTGTGTTTCCATTCTTCTGTTGGCCGTCTGAACTTCTCATGGCCTTCTCATGTTGACGCAGAAACACAAAACTGCATCAAGGCTGTTGCAGTGAACGTCACCGCTGACTGTTTTCTTTTGTTTTATCACATCAGTCTTTACACCGCCTATCACAGCCTACATTTGTGTCTGCCTTTCAAAGCAGCACATGATATACTGTATACTAAAAAAAACTTCTCCAGACAATAGCACAAATGGTTTGTAAGTGAAAGAGTTCAGTGTGTTGCTGTGATGTTACAATAAGCTAAATATAAATCTACATCACAGGGTTGGATAACAGTTGCAGGATGTTACGTCTTTATTTGTGGTCCACACACTCTGAAGTTTTATGTTTGATCGTCCTGACAGTTCAAAATTCAGCTTCCACTGAAACTGACCTGACTTTGGTTTCTTTTTGGTTTACTTAATATTCATATCAAAAGTAATAAAACATCCCATCTTTAGTTATATAGTTACTTGTTCAATGACAGGAATTGAGCCAAATTAAATAAGTTGAATTTCATATGTGAACATTTTGAACTCGGTATATCTCCATCATATAGCTGATGAGTTTTTACACTGTATAATTAAAAATTAATGAAAAATATGTAAATGAATAGTCACATGCACAGAACGGGGGGAAGCCTTTGTGAGAAAGTTTTCCAAGGTACTTCAGGACCTGAGTTACACACATTTGTTTGAGCAATAATATTTTCTTTTGCAGAAAAACCGAAACAAGGAGCTAAAAGACACAAAAACACAGCTAACTGCAAAGTCAAGTGATAACTGCCAAATCACTAAGAGTGGCTCTTTTCTCATACTGTCAGCTGATCCTTTGTTCATAATAGATATGTTAATTAATTTTGTATGTTTTTTTTTAACCACAAGTTTTAATGTTTCCAACCAAGATAAAAGCCCTGAGTGGGAAGAATCATCAAATCACTGATTCCCTCATTCATGCTGCCTCTGGTTGATCCCGATTGGCTGACAGCTTGTGAAAACAGATACACCTCAACTTTCCATCCGAGGTCTGGGAGGGATGAACCGGTGACGGCCGGCCGGCGTCGCCTTACCGAAGTCAGGGTCACTTCATGAAGAATTCAACAGGCGAGCCGCCATCTGTGACGGGCTCCGTGTTTACCATCAAATCACAACAGAGGAAGAGGAGGGAGCAACGCCTTCTTCATCACCTGCTGGAAAACAACCAGGATCAATCTGGGACTCATGCAGTATGAACAGATATTTTAAGAACAGGACAGAATGAATTGATGTGTCCTAAATATAAAGTCACAAAGGAAAAACCTGCAGATTACATAAATGTACCTGACATCTTACCAAGAAACCAGCGGTGACCGTGACGTCGATGTGGTTTACTTCACTTTCATCAGATTAATGTTGAACTCTGCTGATGAGGCCGTTTTATGCTGAAATAAAGCAATTTCAAGATAAATGTGATCAAGCTTAACAACTTTATAGATTCATTTTCTGTCGTTGTGTAACTTCAGCGGTTGTTTGGTCTCCTGAGGGACATTTGTTTTGGGCTACTTTACTTTTTTCTTTCTTCCATTGTTTTCCAAATTCCACATTTCAGAGGTCCAAAGTTGAGTTTAAAGGAACTGTACGTGATGTATATTTGGTTGCAGAGCCCTCATGGTGCAGCATCAAGTCTACAGACAAACTACAGTAAATGTTAAGTATCTTTATTTTGGCTTTTAAAGCAGCTGCATTCAATTAATGTTTGTTACAAAGGTTTTCTGTAATCAGTCTCTTTTCCAGCAGATAAAATGCTCAATAGATTTTATTGACTTCTGAGACCTTCCAGTCTCCGTCACTGATGAAAGCTTTGATGAATCGAGCGGTGTGTTTGGGTTTTATTGTCTTGTTGCAGGATGAAGATTCGATGAGACTGGAGGAAGTGACTGAAATATGTCTGTACATCTATAAATGTGTCCCCCATGTCTCGCTGATGACTCATTGGAACAGTTTCTTTCTCCATAGTTTGACTCTCCATTTCATCATAAAGGTCATTTTTTTTCTCTCATCTGTCCATAAAACGATGCTCCGGAACCTTTTGTGCTTGTTTTTGTATGTTTTGGTGAATCTGATCTCATCTGTTGTTTCCTGCTGCTGATGAGAAGTTTACATCTTTTTATAGTCTGCTCTTTAAGTCCTCCACAGACTTTAGACTGAGAAACTTTCACACCGTCTGCCTCTCGACTCGTGGTGATGTCAGTGAGAAGTCAGTCGGTTCAGTGTGAAAGCAGCAGCAGAGCGATGAACGACAATGACTGAACGCTGGGGTCAGGCACTTATACCAACTTCCTGTTTCATTTCCTACTCAGTTCACACATATGATGAAATATCTGCAAGTAGTTGCACGATGGTGACAACTGATTGGCAAATGTTAACATGCCAACACACTAAACTGAGGTATTGTACCTGGTAAATATTGTAACAGCATCCTGATGTTAGCTTTTAGCTCAAGCTTTTGCTCAAACACGCTGAAGAGGAGAAAAACCTGAGAAAAATCTGAATGCACCAACAGAATTAACGTGAGCATTGGTTTTCTATCTCTGCTCTCAGGGTTTGCTGATGAGATGGAGGCTATTAGCAGCGATCAATAAGTCTGCTCTCACTGAGCTCCAACACAGGGAGGGAAAACCGCAGTGAGCAGGCGATGCAGCGAGGACGACAGGATGACAGGATGTGTTCATGTCAGGACCCCACAGACACACAACGTCTGGTTCGTCCAACCGAGGAGGGTTGGAAACAGAAGTTTATGAACGGGTGGTAAAATAATTCAAAGACTTCTTGACAGCCACGGTGAGAGTTGTGTGATGATGCACCTGAAACGTTGTGTGTGGATACCATAGAGGCATCGCACGGGGCAGCTCAGGACACACCTGGTTTCCTTTCTGGGACAAAAAGAAAGCAGGTCAGAAATCAGATTAACCAAAGTTAGAAAACAGTCAGTAATTCATGAGATTCAGGTTATGACATCTTAAATTTGATTTCTCTTGGAAGTTAGGACTTGTTGTGCAACAAATGTCTAATAAATCGGTCAATATAACTTTGAGAGTGAAGCAGTGCGAGACATCCTCCCTTACGTTTCAAAAAACGTCATTTTATGTCACTTTCATTAATAATTTGGTCAAAAAAGCAGAGAAACCAAGTGGGGTGTGTTTCCTTTTTCTGTTTTTGATATTTAAAATAGAGAGAGGGTCCTTTCTGTTTGTAGGGAGGCTGATCCAGTTCTCTGCTTGGGAAAGGTCTTTTTCCATCGTCACATAAAACCTTTACAATAATGTTGAAGTCTGAGAATATAACAAACTGCTGTTATCAAGGATTTTAAGACCAAGTTTGGTAAATCTCAACACACGTCACATAATTCAGTGGGTGGAGCTCGTACCTTAATGTTCACATGAAAACATGTCACCTTTATTTTGTTCTATCATTTAGGGAGAAAATCATAATTATGCATAAACTATGAAAGACACACTGCCTTAAAAGTATATGTTGTAAAATATCATTCGGTGCTTTCTTTAGAAATTCAAAAGGTGCTCAGAGGAGCTGAAGGTGTCTGCAGTGAAGGTCTGAGAGAGCATCAGCGGAGGGTCCGAGACTTCAGACATTCACCCGAGAGAAGTTTCCACAAAACATGATAAAATATGATCACTTTGTTTGACCTTCAGGTGACATGTGTTAAAAGCGCTGCATAAAATGAAGTTCATTACTGCATACTGATAGAAACTTTAGCTGAGAGCACTTTGAGTATCACTTATTTTCTGTCAAATTAAAGGTGCTGATGGATCCTGAGGAGCAAAAGATGTAAACTGATATGAACAATGGCACTAAAGATTTCCATTGTATAAAATAGCTTGGATGACATGTGAAGGCACTTCTCTGAATTAAATAGAACATTTATTGATTATATCAATTGAATTAACTTGCATAATACTAAATATGTTTGAAATAAACTGTGGCCAAATTATAATATTTCGTGTTATTTCGCCCGATGTGCAGAGCTTATTTCTGTCTGGTCTACATATAAAACACGCTGGAAGATTGAGCCTCTGGATGATGACGAGCAAAATGCTGACCTTGAACCAAAACCTGCCTTTTTACAGGTTAAACAACAAAAAACAGTCTTTGTTCCGTCATTTAAAAATGTTAAGAAAATTAAACCGTATAAAGTCAAAATTATTTCAGGTCCAGTGATGAAATCAGCGTTTATAAACAGAGGCACATTGCATCTTCCGAGCCAGCCCCTTTCCTTGTTAGATGTGTAGTAGTGGAATGTACCAAATATCCAGGTAGGGGGGGTGGTTAGGGATCACAAAAAGATCATTTCAGCTAAAACCTCAAAAGTATAACAGTGTATAAAAAGCAGTGTCAGTTATATTGTATTTATGAGCGATATCTGATCAACTATTTTACGGTAAAGACTCGTTAACCGGCTGACGTTGGCGCGTCGGGGGGCGGAGAGGCCCCCGCAGGAGTTGCGCACTTCCAGCTTGAGGAGTCTGGCGCAGAAGTCTGAAGCCGCACTCACCGGCAGGAGAGCAGAAGGTGATGATGCCAGCTCCGTGCTCTCACAACTTCATTCCTTGAGACGCATCGTTTCAGAAGAGGACGCCTGGTTTTACGCCCAGGTGAGTCTCCTCCTCGGCGTCTCCAGCGGGGTGTGTGTGTGTGTGTGTGTGTGTGTGTGTGTGTGTGTGTGTGTGTGTGTGTGTGTGTGTGTGTGTGTGTGTGTGTGTGTGTGTGTGTGTGTGTGTGTGTGTGTGTGTGTGAAGGAGGGAGGGGGGTGACTGAGGTACCAGTGCGCAGGATGAAGCTGGCGAGTGAATGATGAAACACCTCACATGGATGTCATGAAGACGCAGCGGGAGGGAGGACGGTAATTTATGATTTATGCGCATTCTTTAGAGAACACATTGTGCCCCAATGGAACAACGAGCCACATAGCACGCGCTGTTTCTTTATTTCAACCTATCGCTCCGTTTGTGTCCCTGTAAAAGCACCGGCCTGCTTTATTTCACCAGCAGTCCTGAGTCATGTGCAGACAAATAACAAATAAAACCGCCCGGGTTTGTCTTTGTGCGTTGAGTCGGTTGAACCCAGTCAGACCTCAACTGCCGTTTTGTGCCTGAAGGTTACTCAGCATCTGCGCTCCTTTTGGCTGCTCGTGGTGCTGGATTATGAAACGGCGGCCTTTGCCTCATACGAACCGGGCTATTCTGGACACGGCAAAGGAAATCATTTAATCACTTCATCCGCCGCTGGGTGTAAGAAAGGGAGGCACGCCGAGGTTCGTGGTCGCATCCTAATATTAATGATGTAAATGTGTCTGTAACGTGAAATACAGACGCTCTGAGGGATGCTGAAATTTAGGAGACAAGGATGTGGCGCACCTCAATCCTCCGCGTGCCCACACCCTTCATTCTCTTCCGATGCTGCTGGTAGGATATATTAAACTATATAAATAGATAATTGGTCAAGTTGGTGGTTTCCACTCCCTGACAGCTGCAGGGGAAAAAGACTGTTTGGGTTTGTATGCAAATGTCTTTGTCCTCTCAATTATTCAGGGGCCGGAAACGTGATAGTCTCCACACCGACCTGACTCCGTCCAGTCAGCAGCCAGGCTGCTGCTTGTTGTAGTTGTTAGAACAATGACTGAGAATAAAAAGGATCCCCATTCATTGATTTTGCTGCCTGCCATGTGACTTCCATGTGAGAAATAACTCAGCTCTGTGGACTTATTCCCAATCAGCTGAGGTGTTTTGGAGTACAGAGTAAAATATGTGATTTATGTTTTATAAAATGAAAGTAGGATTAAATTTAGACACTCCACTGTTCAGGTTGTTTAGTTGAATTACGGTTTGTTCAGTAAAATGTCTGTTTCATCTGTCTTGACTTGGTTTTACAGTTAGAAACCGGTTTATAAAAATGTTTTGTATGTACGAATTCAACTCAGACAGAAATTCGTGAAGGAACTTCGAAGCTGAAACTGTCTTTTAAAGTTCTCACTTGTCCTGCCAGCGTACTCACCACCTGCTTTCTTCTCTGGCCCACAGATATCTGGTGATAATGAATGAATAAATCACTTCCTGCTCGCTGAACCTTTACAGACTGTCTCGAATCCCTACGGGCCCTGAACACCTTCCAGCTCGCCGCTTTGCGCCGTCAGAGTTTGTAACTTTTCACAGGCGCCTCCGCTGCCCTCCCAGCCCGCCAACCAGAAAGACGTTCCACCCCTCGCCGCCGTTTGCTTTATCAAATGCCCAAAAACAGCAAGGCCGTCAAGAGAGAGCTTGACGACGATGTCACAGAGTCTGTCAAGGACCTGCTTTCCAACGAGGACGCCTGCGACGATTCCTTCAAGAAGAGCTCGCTGATCGTCAACAACCATGAAGGTGACGGGAAAGAGTGCGACGTGGAGGAAGGCGGCTCGGACGGCGAGGAGGAGGAGCGCCCGGCCTGGAACAGCAAGCTCCAGTACATCCTGGCCCAGGTGGGCTTCTCTGTAGGCCTGGGCAACGTCTGGAGGTTCCCCTACCTGTGCCAGAAGAACGGAGGGGGTGAGTCACACACACACACACACACACACACACACACACACACACACACACACACACACACACACACACACACACACACACACACGAGGGGAAGAGCATCACCTTAGTGGTCATAAATGACCTCAGAACGGAAGCGAACAACACGCCGTAAATATCTCATGACTCTTGTGAATGAATCAAACAGAATCCAGCTGTTCTCCAGCTGCACGTATGACTGCTTTATTACATCATGTTCATCAGTGTAGTTCTGCAGGAACAAAGACACTCACAAATCCTTACAAATCTGCTCCAGTCAGCCCTGTTAAAGTTACTGCATTACACTGTTACTGCAAGCTAAACACTTCCTGTCTTTCAAAAATAAAAACCCTCTCGTGTTTCATTTAGGCAGAAACCTTTCATTTCTGAACAAGGCTTTTATTGTGAAAGGTTTGCAAAAACCCTTTGGATGAGATATCCAGGACAACTGATGAAAACAGCAGGGTTATATTGTTGGTTTATTCAATGAAAACAATAATAATATAGAGTAACTGGATGTAAACCTGCTACTGTAGGAACAGTATTCAGAAACAAAGCCTCACTTTCACACAGACGATCATGAGTTTTCCTAGTTTAGATCTGATAACATGTTAGTGACCAGAGTGAAATCCTGACCTCCGGAAACACGACACCATCGCTACGACGAGTCCAGCAGAGCGAGAGGACGAGTCAAACCGTCCACTTTCAGCTGAGATGTCAGGAAACCCGGCGCTGCTCAGGAGCAGCGAGCACGTAGAGGAGGCCGTGAGAGTCGACATGTTTAACTCACCGAGTCAGAGTTGACCCACACGGAGAGTTTTAAAGTTCACACAAGGTGCCACATTAACGCAGAACAACAACGTCAAGGGTTAACTGACTAATAGTGCTAAACTATTCCAGAAACAAGCAACAGACAGGATTGAAGTCATACGTGGGTGTAGAGGTGTGACATCAGACAGACTCACATGAACAGCCGTCAAATATTAATGACATCAGAATAACTGTGGCGGCAGGACATGTTTCTTCATGTCCACAGACGAAGCACAAAACATCACAACATGACACCAGCATCAAAAACAGGTCTGCACATCTGTGTGTTGCAGATGTTAACAAGATAAAACAGAGCAACTCTGAAACTATGCAGAAGACAAACAAGCTTTAAAGAAAAACTCTGTGATCTGCTTGTTTTTTTAAATATGCAAAGGTGGAACCCAGAAATAGAAATCTTTGCTGAGACACCAGAAGTACTCTTCTTTTAAAAAATGTCTGAACATGAGACGTTCAGGGACAGTAAGGAGTGTCTGACTTCATGCAGCTGTTATCGTGATGCCGTGTTTACCATGTGTTTACCATGTGTTCACCATGTGTTTACCATGTGTTCACCATGTGTTTACCATGTGTTTACCATGTGTTCACCATGTGTTTACCATGTGTTTACCATGTGTTCACCATGTGTTTACCATGTGTTTACCATGTGTTCACGATGTGTTCACCATGTGTTTACCATGTGTTTACCATGTGTTCACCATGTGTTTACCATGTGTTTACCATGTGTTCACCATGTGTTTACCATGTGTTTACCATGTGTTCACGATGTGTTCACCATGTGTTTACCATGTGTTTACCATGTGTTTACCATGTGTTTGCCATGTGTTTACCATGTGTTCACCATGTGTTTACCATGTGTTTACCATGTGTTTGCCATGTGTTTGCCATGTGTTTACCATGTGTTCACCATGTGTTTACCATGTGTTTGCCATGTGTTTACCATGTGTTCACCATGTGTTTACCATGTGTTTGCCATGTGTTTACGATGTGTTTACGATGAGCAGCAGCGTCCGTTTCATCTGGAAGTTCGTTGACGGAGGCTGAAAGTTGACACCTGAAAGAAACACATTGTTTAGAAAGACGAATCGGTCATCAGGTCACTGCGTCGACACGCTGTGTTCAAATGGCTGTCTGGAAACACACGTGCAACATACATGTACATTTTGATGACAGTCGTGACAACCTGCTGCCAACAAGCAAGAAGTCCTTCGTGCTTCCAATCCAACAACCACATTCAAATCAAAATCACATTTCCCATAATGCTGAGCATTGTTGTGTTTACACTCTGAGGTGTGTGTGTGTGTGTGTGTGTGTGTGTGTGTGTGTGTGTGTGTGTGTGTGTGTGTGTGTGTGTGTGTGTGTGTGTGTGTGTGTGTGTGTGTGTGTGTGTGTGTGTGTGTGTTTCCCTGGAAGGTGATGGGGTGTTGCACTTCCCACCTGCAGATTATGTAAAGCACCCGTCTGCCTCCGCAAAGCTGATTAAAGCAAACCGACTGACGTGTCGGCCAGACAGACGAGACTCGACACTCGTTAATCATCAGATCCTGTTATTATAGCTGAAATCACAAAGGAATCAGTCACAAGTCTTTTGTAAAGTGGATCAGTACAATTTAATGAAATATAATGTGACATATATGAGAGTTAAACTGTATTTCAACCAAAAATGCAGCAAAGTTGTTTTTAAGTGAACGTGAAGCTGTTTCGTGTCTTTGTTACACAACATGTGGTCTTCATGAACTCTGATAAAAGTTACACAAAAAAACAAGAAAGGAACATTTCAATATTTAAGTTTTTCAGTTGTTTGAAGGTAAAAGCTGCAGGTCAGTGGGAGAAGCTTCTGTGAGGGGGTGATGGATGAAGTCAGGTCGGGTGTGTGTGTGTGTGTGTGTGTGTGTGTGTGTGTGTGTGTGTGTGTGTGTGTGTGTGTGTGTGTGAGAACAGTCATGTTTTCAGTTCTGTTTAAACGGCTCTGGTCGCTGTAATTAGATTAAAGTGGCAGATCTGGGACTGGAACAGGTCTGTGTGTGTGTGTGTGTGTGTGTGTGTGTGTGTGTGTGTGTGTGTGTGTACTCGTGTGGCTTGTGAGGACATTCTGGACAGTTGTCCCTTCAGGGCTGCTGGAGGGTTCAGACTTGGTTTACTTGACACCACTGAATGTCCTCACAAACACTCTTAAATGTTTCTTTGGTATTAAATCATACATGTAGTTTATATTCCTGTGAGGTTAAACTGTGTAGAAACTTGCAGGTATCAACATTCTCCAATGATCCGAACCACCATGTTTCTGTGCACAGTGTCTCCGTCATTGAACTACAACATCGATTTCCTTGAAATTTGACAAATAATTTGAAACAGTGTTGGTTTAAAGGACTTTTCCTCCAGTGTCACCATCAGGTCAAAGTTTCAACTCCTCCATAATTTGGTTTACGACAAAAACAAACGACATTCCCCTCAACGAACGTTGTGTTTTGTGCCAATTAGCAAATATTAACAGCCAACTTGCTAAACTGAGGTAAAAAAAAAAAAAAAGCTCTAAAATGTTAACGTCGTACAAATATAAGTGTGGAACTCCGAGCTTGTTTTTGGACCTTCCCAGCAACACTTTTAGACCAAACCTGAGCTGGATTTTCTTTTTTTTTCATTAAAACTTTATTTACAAAACACAAGCAAAAAACGTTCGACATGCCGGAGTATGATTCCATGTTCAGTTTCACATTCTGTCCAAACTACATGTGGACGTTCTGATCTCGGTCCACACTTTTACAGGTTTAATTAATGTTAATCTTAAATCTGTCCAATAGAAGATTATTTATCTTCTATTCAATTGTTAACAACTCAAACATTTGTAAGTTGGACGGTGTGAATCATTTGTCTTTCAATGTGGCCGTTGCCACCTAAAGTGGAAGAACCAGATGTTTGTGTTCTGGAAGGGAAGAAAACCTGGAAACTAATTCAAGGAACAATGAAACAAGAATGAAGCGCGCTGTGTGTGTCTGAGGAAGCTAGAAGCTGCTGGACAGAAGAATCAGTGTGTTTATTGAGTGTTAAACAGAGGACACAAAAACACGTTGATTTCTGGGTAAAATAATTGAAGCTGCAGATGTTTTGGAGGCTGATGTGGTCACATGATGAGGTCATTTCCTGTCAGTTTGAAACAACACGACTCTGAAGCTGAAGACACTTCTGGATCAGAACCATTTTACAGACCTGAAGCTACGAACTCTTTTATATCCAGTCTGTGTTCTTATTACACTATTTGTTAGTGTACTGAGGAAAGTTTCAGCGTTCAATTTCACGTGAGACAAAGAAACGCCTCCACACTACATCGTAAATCTCACATCTGTCTAACAGGAACATAAAAGGAACATTATTTATAAGTTTGGTGCCATGAACACTTTTAACCACCTGCCGTTTCTTCCAAACAAAGACTTTTAGTTTCTCTTCATCATCATGTGTCTTCAGTCTCTCTGTTCAAACGTATTCCGACTGTCACAAGTCTTCGCTGTTTTATTGCACCGCATTATTACAGCTCGGCTTAATGTCAGTTATTCACCCTGAAGCTGTAACTCCAGAGAGGAGCAGCGTCTGCGTGATGTGCCCGCAAAGTAATCCCACTGTAATTTAGGTAATTTTATATCTTTCCTGTGATTGGACCACACATCACGAGAGGGGAAACATTATTAGAGACACACAGCAGATGTGTGCATTACAGAGGCTGCCGTCTCTTTTTAGGACCTTTGAAGGCATCTTGTTCAGGTCTGAGTTTGGATGAAGCGTGTTGCAGATAGAGAGATAAAAAAAAAAAACGGATGTGTGTTCTGCTTCTAGGAACTGAACCGGTTATCTGATGACGGTTTCTCCTCCTTCTCTTTCATCTGACTTTTTGTTTGGTGTTGTTCGGTTTACAGGAGCGTACCTGGTGCCATATCTCATCCTGCTCATCCTGATCGGCATCCCGCTGTTCTTCCTGGAGCTGGCGGTGGGCCAGCGGATCCGCCGGGGCAGCATCGGGGTCTGGAACTACATCAGCCCTCGTCTGGGGGGCATCGGCTTCGCCAGCTGTGTGGTGAGTTAATACATAATCACATGATCAAAATCACTTCGCATGGCCCGTTCTTCTTCTGTGGTATACTACGTCCCGCCCACCGATAGCTGTAACCTGACTGCACCACAGGCCTGTCAATCAAACAGACACGCCCCCAAAAACAGGTCTTCTTGAATCTTCTTTTCTAATGAATGAGGGATTATTTTCAGATGGACCTCCAGAAAACTAATAAGAAGGAGTGACTTTAGCTAACAACACCGAGAGAACTGATGGACACATTTTATTCACTTTGGATTTGATGAGAGAAGTTGAATGGGAGTCTATGGAGCCGGAGGCTTTTTGGAGCCGACCTCTAGTGGCACTCGCTGGTATTGCAGCTGAAGACACTTCTGGATCAGAACCATTTTACAAGCCAAATGAAAAAGAACGAAAAGGAGGCGTTCAAAGCTGCTTTTCTAGGTTTCCAGAGTTTCATGCCAATAAAAAGTTATTCTTCTTTGTAAGGTGTTTGTGTGCAGTTAAACTATGATCAGGCCTTTTTCTTTAATAGGTACATAAAGAGAACACAAGAAAACAATTAAATCACAATTAGGTTCAGTTCCAGGAGAAGGTTGGACCCAAAAGCACGGCTCGAAGTCAAAGAAAAGATTTATTAAACCAACAAAAGAGCAAAAAGAGAAGCAGGATGGGTTTGATCTAACAGGAACGAAAGGTTCAACTGAAGTAACAAAAGAAAAACAAACCAAGAGATGCAAATGAACTCACCCAGAAATGAACTAAAAATCCACAGAAGGGAAAAGGAAGGTAGCTGAATGAACACGAAGTAAAACCTGCAGAATAAATAGTGACCGAGGTGATTGGAGAGGGAGAGCAGCTGGGGACGATCAGGTGACGGCAGGTGAGGTGGGCGTGGCCTGCAGGTAACACAGCAGGGAGGGAGAGAGAGAGGACCACACTCAGAGACTTTCAAAATAAAAGAGGAAACGTTGGACTGGAAACAGAAGACAGGTGCAAACCACAACAAAAGTAACTTTAAAACTGAAATAATGAACAAAAAACGGATCAAATTGTACGAGATCATGATTATTAGTCGTTCCAGTGGTTAAACAGACTCGGTCTCCTCGGTTTTACATCCCTGAAATCTGGATAAAAGTATGCTATAAAAAACATTATGAATATTGAGAATTGTGAATCATGATGCGAATGTAACGAATTTTAGTTAATAATCAATAATAATAAAATCTTGAGTAAGATTAACAGAAATAAAACAGGCAATTTGTAAAAAAAATTGATTAAAATTTGTATTTAATAATGATTAAAAAAAAAGGAAAGTTTTTGTAACCTGAAACCACTTCACGGGATATTTGGTGTCTCTTATTCATTCATGAATATCTAAATGAGTAAAAAAAGAAAAAGGGAAGGAACATGTCCTCATTATTCGAAGGTTCATCGTCTCCTCGTGTCCAAACGTCATGTTTGCTTCTGTATGTGCTGATTTACACGCGTGTGGCGTTAACGCGACTCTCCCGCCTGCAGGTCTGCTTCTTCGTGGCGCTCTACTACAACGTCATCATCAGCTGGAGCCTCTTCTACTTCTCTCAGTCCTTCCAGCAGCCGCTGCCGTGGCACGAGTGTCCGCTGGTCAAGAACAGGACCAGCGCATGTAAGACAGGAAGTCACCTCTACGAGCCGGGAGTCGTTCGATCCCAGATAAATGTGCGTTCTGTCCGTAGATGTGGTGCCGGAGTGCGAGAAGAGCTCGGCCACGACGTACTACTGGTACCGCGAAGCGCTGAACATCTCCGACAGCATCTCCGAGGGCGGAGGACTCAACTGGAAGATGACGCTGTGCCTGCTGGCGGCCTGGTCCATGGTGTGCCTCGCCATGATCAAGGGGATCCAGTCGTCCGGGAAGGTAAGGACGGTCGGACGTCGTCCCGGAAGGAAGCGGGATGGAAATAAAAGGCATTTTCTGGCCGAGCGTTTTGGAAAATGTTCTCACACGTGATTGTCTCACTTCGGCCCGCCGTAACGGGACTTGACCCATTTCCCGATGAAGCGGTGTCAGATATGATTCTTGGAGCTCGTGTGATCTCGTGTGGGATTTTTCCGGCTCAGCTTACGTCGGCTTAGTGCCACAAAGCTGACAGCAGCGTGACGAGCGTCCGGAAGGATGAGTCCGCCGGCGAAAGGTTGTCGTTTGCTTGCAAACTCGCCGCGCTCCTCGTCTCTTTTAAACATCGTTTACAGATGATCTTTATCTTCACACACTTTCTGGTATCACATGTCGAGCATGAGCCTCCGACGTCAGAGTCAAGCCCGCGCTAACTGGAAAAGTGCTCGTACTTTTTGATCTTTCCCGAATCAGCTTTGATGTGGAAGTTATTTCATTTTGATATTAAGTCGGGCTGCAACAAAGAGTGCCGTCAAAATTAATACGCTAGATCTGATTGGATCCCATTTCTGTATGTGCAGCTGAGGAAGGTGCTGCAGGATTTCTTAGATGACTCATAAGATAGAAGGAACTGGACGCTGGTCTGCAGCCCAGCTGGTGTTTTAGCCTCTTCTAGCCCGTTGTTTTGGTTGTTGCTGCACATTTATTGAGTTTCTGTAGGAAACTGTGTGCACCAGGAAACGCTACGCCGAGCTGCCGAGGACCAAACGGTCGACAGGCTGCTGATTATTTGATTTGATTTGATTTCTTTGGTAGTGTTGGTTAGTGAGGCGGTGAGATGACTTCCTGTCTCCTACAAACCAGAAGTTATTTGTGACCCTGTAAGACTACAGGATGAAGGTCAATATGTATATCAGTGATAAGCCAGCTCGGTATGATGGCATCTCGTTGTTGTTTATTTTTTTGTTGGTTGTCGTCGCGGGTGGCGTGTTTCTGATCTTTGTTACCGGAAAACAGCTTTTAGGAGAATTACCGCCACCTACTGGTGGTAGTGACACATTACTACTGAACACCAGGGAAAAAACACCAGACGGTCACATGAAACCTCAGTTTAGTGTCCGACTGTGTTTTTATCATTCGGACACTAAAGTGCTTTTTTTTTTTTTACAGCATCTAAAGTGAACGAACAGAAATCTCTCGTCTCCAGGACGTCTGGTTTCCTTCGCTGTCACCAGCTAAATGAGTTTGTCCACCTTTGATGCGGACATTGTCCTCTGCTCAGCTGTTATCCCAGCAGCTGTCTCGCTGCTTCTTTGACTCGCCGTTCACCACGACGGCCACTTAACACAACAAGATGGATGTCTTCTGCCAACAGAGGCGCTTTAATCTCTGCGAGCCGCACCCTGCTGCAGGAAAACATCCTGAGAGCCACGAGGTTTGATCAGGATCTCTGGTTTTAACCAGGAAGATATAAAGAAACGCTGAGACAGATGTTTCTGGAGGCTGATCAGAAACCGGACGAGCCGCCGGTCGACGCTCCAGTTTGATCCAGATGGACGTCCTCCAGCTACCTGCTGGGTCTGGACGGACTTTTGAGTCGGGCCGAGTGGAGCCGGGCGTTAACTCTCCCCTTAGAGGGGGGGGCGTTAACTCTCCCCTCGGGGGGGGGGCGGGCGGGCGTTAACTCTCCCCTCGGATGGGGGGGGGCCGGGCGTTAAAGCGTTGAAGTTTAACCAGCAACGTGTGATACAAAAGAATATTAATGCCCTTTCTCACCCGCGTACACACAAAGGCCTTTCTGAGGAGTACCCCTCCTGCGATCTGCATTTCTATCCATGTGTGTGTGTGTGTGTGTGTGTGTGTGTGTGTGTGTGTGTGTGTGTGTGTGTGTGTGTGTGTGTGTGTGTGTGTGTGTGTGTGTGTGTGTGTGTGTGGGCATGAAAAGGGATCAGACCATTTGGTTGCCATGGTTATACGCACGCTCTTTCGGCTTGGCTTGATTGTCAAGTGTTAAATAAAAAGGGGTGTAGGAATGTTTTTGGCTTCTCATGTGGAACAGACTTGATTTTGTTGAAATTCAATACAAGTATATCCAATCTGCCGAAACCATTTAAATTGAAATCTTTTCTTTATCGTGCCAGATGAAGTTCGATCTTTTTAGATGTAAAATATCTGCAAACTTACCGACACACTGTGGATGAAAAAAATCACAACAAGCTCAGGAAAATCAGTTTATGACAATAACCGTTCAGTTTCCCAGAACGTGACCTTTGCGAGCAGCACCTGCCGTCTGCCACCACAGATAATCTTTCAAAATAAAAGCCCCATTTTTGATCAAATGTAAGACGGAGTCTGTTTGGTTTTGTGCTGACCAAGGCTACGAACGTGTTCTCAAACAAGAGCTGCAGCTGAAGACACGTTTTCTAATGATGACGTGGGAATTAATATTTCACTTGAAAAGTATTTCAGTTGAATTTATGTTCAGAGCAGTGTTTCAAAGCTGCGATGTATCATTTCACAATTAAAACAACCGATTTCTGGTCATCAAGTCTGAAACATCCCTTTGACAATGAAAGGAAGGAAACTGGTCGCTGCACCGCGGGAGCGTCCTCTGTCCGATTTCCTTCTGGATGTTTGGGTTTCAAAATAAAGCCCATTATCTAAAAACAAAGCTGGAGGACAATCCTCTCAAAATAAATGTTACAATAATCCGAATTACAAATTAGAAACGCCTTTTTTTTTTTTGCCTGGATGTTTCATTCATGCAAATCCATGAATGAAACACCGGTTCCCTCTCTGAATCACTCACCGGGCCGGTGACTCAACCCTCAACCATCTCCAGGCGTCTGCAGCCCCACCCTCCAGCGGCCCGCCAGCCGCAATGCAGCGGCTGAATGAAAGGGCGGGACGAGGAGGGAGGGGGGGGGAGGGAAGGGGGTGAGGGAGGGAAGGAAGGAGGGAGCAAGAAGAAGACAAGAGGCCCGGCCTGATCGGACAATGGGACAAAAGCTGATTTTTGTCCCACCTGTGAAAGACAGGCAGCGGATACCGGTTCTGACCCGGGACCTCTGGTTCTGACCCGGGACCTCCAGTTCTGACCTGGGACCTCTGGTTCTGACCCGGGACCTCCAGTTCTGACCTGGGACCTCTGGTTCTGACCTGGGACCTCCAGTTCTGACCCGGGACCTCAAACTTTGTCTTAACTGTCATTGTAAATGTGTCCTTTATAAACATTAAACTAAACGGAAGTGAGCCGGTTTCACTTCCTGTGAAATAATCAGAACTGACTTCCTGACAGCATGTTTGTCTGTGTGTGTGTGTGTGTGTGTGTGTGTGTGTGTGTGTGTGTGTGTGTGTGTGTGTGTGTGTGTGTGTGTGTGTGTGTGTGTGTGTGTGTGTGTGTGTGTGTGTGTGTGTGTGTGTGTGTGTGTGTGCTTACAGGTGATGTACTTCAGCTCCCTGTTCCCCTACGTGGTGCTGATCTGCTTCCTGGTCCGAGCTCTGCTCCTGAAGGGCTCCGTGGACGGGATCCGACACATGTTCACCCCGAAGGTACAACAACACGCATGAAGTTTCTAACAACACGTTCAGGGCAAACAAAGACTCGTTGTTGTGATCTTATTGTATGTTTCCACAAGATACATTTCCTGTTTACACTACGTTATACTTCCTGTTTACATTTCATAAGGAAAGTCTTTGACTTGTTTTCATTATTAGTCACTTAACATCCCAATATTTAACATTCGCTCTGACTTTACCAGCAGCAACATTACAATACTGCTTACATGGTATATTAATGAATAATAATAATAATAATAAATCTGCGCTGTAATTGGCCGGCTGCTTGCAGCAACCGACCAATGGCACCTCGGGCCTCAGAATCATGTCGCCATGGAAACAGGAGTTTTTATGTAACCGAGCAGCCAGACAGAGACGCGCGTCTTCGTCTGGTGACCGGCCGACATCCTAACGATTTCTAACGTCCCGCCGAGCTGCGCGACATGCGTGTGACATGCGTGTGACACAGAACCGGCACATAGACAACTGTCAGGAGGCAGGATGGTTCGCGGAGAGCCAGGAAAATATTATTGTGAAGATGTAGACGATAATAATGAGATGAAAAATATGCATCTTTAAAGTAATTTAGTCAGATTATCGGATCAAAATGAAAATGAACTTTCAGCTGTTCATCAGTTTTTGTGCTGCAGCTGGTTGAAGCACAGAAAGCAGACGAGATTCACTCAGTAAAATACATGAAACAAAAAGATCATACGGTCAACATAATAAAACTGCTCCCAGATTTAAACACACTTCTGTAATCTACAACCGTTACTGAATGTTTATGTTTTATCAGGCTGCAGTTTATAAGAATCAAAAAAAGATCAAATTATTGTGTTTAAAATGACATAAAACAGGAAGATAAGAGACTTGAATCTTTATTTGGTCGTGTGCTACATCTACCTGATTTCTGTGAATGTTTCACGTTCTTCTGAATAACGTGCTCTGAAACACGCGTGTGCTCGTCAGCTGGAGATCATGCTGGAGGCCAAAGTGTGGCGCGAGGCGGCCACGCAGGTGTTCTTCGCGCTCGGCCTCGGCTTCGGCGGCGTCATCGCCTTCTCCAGCTACAACAAGCGCGACAACAACTGCCACTTCGACGCCGTGTTGGTGTCCTTCATCAACTTCTTCACCTCCGTGCTGGCCACGCTGGTGGTGTTCGCCGTGCTCGGCTTCAAGGCCAACATCATGAACGGAAAATGTGTCGCTCTGTGAGTACGAGCCGCCGCACGCCGCAATCAGTCGATTCAGCCATCATTTCGTTGTGAGGAAAACAAATTGGTAACTAAATTCCTTAACTGGACAATCAGCTGTAAGTCAATATGAAACCTTCACGTGATGTCGGGGGTTTTCTACGTTACTGTAAATTTTATGTTTTGAAATTTGCGACCGTTCAATCAAAGAAATGGTGAAATGGTCTTCTGCTTCTGTAGCGAAAAAATGTCCCCTCGGGGATTAATAAAGTCACTACCTACCTACCTAACCTAAAATGATGAGATGAATTAATGATGAAAATAGTTGAATTATCTATAATTATATGGTTTAAACAATTCATGTTGTTTCTGAAGGATTATTGTTGAACCTCCTGATCAAAACTTTATTCTTTTGATCATTTATAACATCTTTATGTTCTCCAGGAACACCAACAAGATCGTGGCGTTGTTGGGGAACGGCGTCGAAGCGAGCCTCATCCCCCACCACATCAACCTCAGTCAGGTGGGTCAGGTGAGCGTGGAGGACTACCATCAGATGATCGAGGTCATCAGAGGAGTGAAGGAGGACGAGTACCAGAAACTGGGCCTGGAGTCCTGCAGCATCGAAGACGAGCTCAATAAGGTGAAACAGAAAGTCACCATAGAGTCGCTGATTTCAAAGAGTCCTGCGCTCCAGTATCCATAGTAACGCACTATTTAGATAGATAGCTGTAACCTGACTGCACCGCAGGCCTGTCATTCAAACAGACACGCCCCCAAAAACAGGTCTTCTTGAATCTTCTTTTCTAATGAATGAGGGATTATTTTCAGATGGACCTCCAGAAAACTAATAAGAAGGAGTGACTTTAGCTAACAACACCGAGATAACTGATGGACACATTTGATTCACTTTGGATTTGATGAGAGAAGTTGAATGGGAGTCTATGGAGCCGGAGGCTTTTTGGAGCCGACCTCTAGTGGCACTCGCTGGTATTGCAGCTGAAGACACTTCTGGATCAGAACCATTTTACAGACCTGAAGCTACGAACTCTTTAATATCCAGACTGTGTTATTATTACACTATTTGTTAGTGTACTGAGGAAAGTTTCAGTGTTCACACTTTAACGTCACGTGAGAGAAAGAAACGCCTCCACACCACATCGTAGATCTCACATCTCTCCAACAGGAACATAAAAGACACATTATTTATAAGTCTGGTGCCATTGAACACATTTAACCACCGGCTGTTTTTATGATGAAGTAGTAAAACATGCTACATGCAACAGTACATACTTTTTAAGGGTAGCTGCAGTCCGTACTAAAAGTTAAAAGAAATAGTATGAAATTTGGAACAAAGGGGATAAAAATCCATCTAGCAGCACGTCTGAATCTCCCTAAAGAACGTGTTTCATCTCGGCTGTTTGATTAACACAAAAACAGAAATCTAAAATGTTTAGTTTTACAGTAATATCATGTTGCTGTTTCACAATAAAAGCAGTCAAGGAAAGATGGAAGTATTTAAGTCTTCATCACATTTCTAAAAGGTGTCTGTCTCAGGTAAAAGCTCACCTGGTGAGTCTCTGGCTGTGTTAACTCTTCCTCCTCCTCCTCCTCACTAACAGGCGGTCCAGGGAACCGGCCTGGCCTTCATCGCCTTCACAGAGGCGATGACCCACTTCCCGGCGTCGCCCTTCTGGTCCGTCATGTTCTTCCTCATGCTGGTGAACTTGGGCCTCGGCAGCATGTTCGGCACCATCGAGGGCATCCTCACTCCACTCATAGACACCTTCAAGGTCCGCAAGGAGTTCCTCACAGGTGAGGAGGCGTCGACCTTGAACCCGAGTCAGGTCAGAGGAGACCGTCTGAAGCCTTTCTGTGTCTGTGCTGTCGGTTCAGAGGTATTTGTGTTGTGTAAAGGGACGGTGAGACCGTAACGCATGTCCCAACAAATGATGTAATACGTGAAAATAAATCCTCCATGTGGGTGAACGAGGGTTGCGACATGTAGCCTGGTTGTGTTGCATGTTGAGGTGAGTTCAGTTGAATGTCTAAGAACTGTGAAGCAACTCCTGCAGGAAACAGAGCGTCCATGAACTCCACAGATATTCATCAACACAAACTGAGGCAGTCTGCAGTCCAACGGTTCCCTCAGAGAGGAGGAGATGAATATTATACAAGTAGCTCCGCCCCAGAGATCTGATTGGTCAACTGTACATTTGGAACAAATCATCATGACATCACACACAGTAATTTAATGTCATATAATATGTAATATAATATAGTTTCTACTTGTTATAGTTCTATTAAATGACCCATTTGGTGAAGTCGGGTCTCTTTTGGTCCTTTTTGGTCGCTCCGAGCACCCGTACCGTAACACCACGGATAGTCACGCATTTACAGTCCTAGAGGAGGCTAGCTGGACCGGTTTGGTTTGAACACATGACACGGAGCTAAAATGTTAAAAACACATGAGAACATGGATATCTTTGTTCACCAGATATCTTTGTTCATCAGATATCTTTGTTCATCAGATATCTTTGTTCACCAGATATCTTTGTTCACCAGATATCTTTGTTCATCAGATATCTTTGTTCACCAGATATCTTTGTTCCAACCAGACTGAACTAGCTGATCAGTTTAGTGTTTCTATGTTCTGTATTTATTCAGTTGGAGACTAGAAATCCTCTCTGTTGCTAGGTGGTTGCTAAGGGTCCGACTACTTCCTGGAGTAGTAAACATTGCGTACGTTACATAAGAGTCTACTGATTGTTTTACAGTTGTTAGTCATACCCCGTGTTGCCATGGAAACGGAGATCGCAGTAACACAAAGTTTGTATATTTTGAGAGCGAATGGCTCCACGATGTGACAATAACGACGTTAAAGGACGTCCCAGGGTGTAATATTGCCTAATTTAAGGGAACGATTGGAGAGAAGTTGTAGAAGTTAACGGGTTTGATGAACGATCCTGTCGGCTCGGTGGACGAAGTCGTCCCGCTCTACTTCAATATACCAACTTTATCTCTGTACGTACATCAGATATGAAAGTATGTCCGTCCTCTGCCTCTCAGTGGGATGCTGCGTGTTGGCCTTCTCCATCGGCCTCCTGTTCGTTCAGCGCTCGGGGAACTACTTCGTCGCCATGTTCGACGACTACTCGGCCACGCTGCCTCTGCTCATCGTGGTCGTCCTGGAGAACGTGGCGGTCGCGTGGGTCTACGGCATCGACAAGTACGTACACAACGTCATCATCTGCATATTGGCATTAAAAAAAAAGTACATTAAATTCCCCACTTGTTGAATCAGACATCTTATTGGCAGTTCGAACTCATCGGTGTTTTTTTTTTTAAGGATTTAAAGGTAAAATATGAAGTCATCGTGTTTATAAAGCAGAAAAATGAAACTATGGTGAATTCTTGACCACAAACATGTGATCTCACCTCCCGCTGCTCGGCTTTGTTTTCCTCAGATTCTTTGAAGACCTGAAGGACATGCTGGGCTTCACGCCGTACCGCTTCTACTACTACATGTGGAAGTACATCACACCCATCCTGCTGCTGGTGCTGCTGTGCGCCAGCTTCATCCAGCTGTCCATGACGCCGCCGAGCTACAGTGCCTGGATACAGGAAGAGGTGAGATCACGTCTGGGGCGCGGCTCTCCCGGGACCGGGGATCAGTGGACGGGAGGAGTCCTCCGACTCGGTTGAACCTGGAACGAGTAGAAAGCAAATGAAAGGATTCAAAGTTCAAAGTTTTTGGAGGTTTCTGCTGATAAACATGTTTAGACGTCCTTTAGCTGGAGGACAATCAACAGGATGTGGTCGACCACGCAGACGCTGCAGCACCTCGGTGGTTATTTTAAAACCTTCATGATGTGGAGCAAAGGCCAAACCAGACAACATGCCTCCACATGTTCTCTTTAATGCGTCCAGTGAGGCTAAAACGACTCGGCTCAGCAGAGCAGATAATCAGGATCACCTGCAGCTGATTGAAGCTCCTGAGGGAGCTCAGTGATTGGTCACCAGTCTTTCAGGTAGACACCTGAAACTCAGTTAAAACAGTCCAAGGAACATCTCCGAGTTTTTATCAACCAGCAACCATCAGTGATGTCATCACCCATCAGTGATGTCATCAACCATCAGTGATGTCATTGTTGGTTTGTGAACGTTATGAATCCTCCAGTTCAGATTCTGTCCGTCACCATCTTTGTTAGTTCGGAGCGGTTTGGAGCAGGAAGTGACCATATTTGGACGAGCTGGGGGAGGAGCCAGTGGTGGATCTGACCTATCTGATCGGAAACCTGACGATACTACGTCCCGCCCACCGATAGCTGTAACCTGACTGCACCACAGGCCTGTCAATCAAACAGACACACCCCCATGAGAGTTGAATGGGAGTCTATGGAGCCGACCTCTAGTGGCACTCGGTGGTATTACAGCTGAAGACACTTCTGCATCGAAACCATTTTTCAGACCTGAAGCTACGAACTCTTTTTTATCCAGACTGTGATTACTACAAATAAGGGCTTTCATGAGACTAATTTAACAATAGACTTAACATCTATTTATTTAAATGAGATAATTACTTTCAGCAGTCTTGTATCTCCATGTTTTTATTAAGTAGTATTTAGGAGCTCAGGTGGGTCACGTCACCTGAAACTTCTGCTGACGTCATAAAAAAAGTGATTTCCTGAAGTTGTGACTCACCACGACTTCCTGTGTCTCCTCCAGGCCACAGAGAAGACGCTGAACTTCCCTCCGTGGGGCATCGTGGTGTGCATCTCCCTGGTGGTGATGGCCATCATGCCGGTGCCCGTCGTCTTCGGCCTGCGCTACTTCAATATCATCGACGAGAGCGCGAGCGGCCTCTCCACCGTGTCCTACAAGAAGGGCCGCATCATCAAGGAGAGCGCGCGGGCGGGAGAGGACGACGACACCAGCCTGATCCGGGGGAAGTCTCCCAGCGAGGCGCCCTCGCCGATGCCCGGCAACAGCATCTACCGCAAGCAGAGCGGCGGCGGCGAGGCGGACACGGCGCCCAACGGCCGCTACGGGATCGGCTACCTGATGGCCGACATGCCGGATATGCCCGAGTCGGACTTATAGACTGACTGTGGTTGTAAGGCCTCCCCCCCATCCCCCCTCCGGCTGGCCGCCTCCACCCTCCACCCTCCGCGTGCGTTTAGTCGGCCGTATCTTCAGTGTATTTTTCACCTGTTCTGTATATTCTCTGTAGATATAGTCTGCTCTCTTCTTTGTCGTCTCTGAACCTTATATGACTGTCTACCTTAAAAAGAAAAAAGGTTTGGGTATGAAATCCTTGTGTGATCCTTCACCCGTTTGCTTGGCTGTGTCCCCCCCCCCCTCCTCCATCCTTGGAGATCCTGCAGGAGAGAATAGGTGTAAGCAATAAGGTGGACCTACTGGAACAAGAGTCTGCAGAGGAGCAGGTCTGGGAGTCAGGAGGTGTGTGTGTGTGTGTGTGTGTGTGTGTGTGTGTGTGTGTGTGTGTGTGTGTGTGTGTGTGTGTGTGTGTGTGTGTGTGTGTGTGTGTGTGTGCACATCATGACCCCTGACCTCTGACTGCTGGCCAACAACAAGCACTGAGATTCAGTCTGTAGCAGTGAAGCCGCTCTGAAAGGAGACATGACGCGAGATCATTTTCCTGGAAAACGTTCAGGTCAAACTGAGAATGGCCTTTAAAAGAAAAACACCCCCGTGATTGTCTGAGACAAAAGTGTGCCTAAGTAATTTATATTTGTTTATAGAATACACCACGGATGTTGTATATTTAAAGTATTCTGTAAATATAATATAAATATTATAAATATATTTATCTGAATAGTTTGGATATCAGATTGCAGTGTTTTTAAGGTTCAGACGTACTTCAAATCCTTTAACTCTCGTCTCTTTGTTTTTTACTAATGTGCTGTCAGTGTTGGTAAGGATTGAGTAAATAATGTAAATAATTTTTTCCATGAAATGGCTTCAAATGCAAATGTCTTTTTCCCCAAATTAAAGATCAAATATGGTCCAAACCCTCAGACTGATGTTTTCATTGAAGCAGATTTTTGTCTCTTTGATTGACAGTTCTTCTCAGGCTGTATTTCAGGTTAAATAAGATGTACGCCAACATTACTCTAAAATTAGACATCAAATGTACAATATTCATTTTTAGAAATAAAACTGGAAACAAAACTTTGCAAAGAAAATCACTTAAACGTTTACACTTCTTCCTCTGCTATTGTTTGTTTGGTAAACATAAACAACATAAACAAACAAAGAGCCTCGGTACATAAAATAGTTTTTACTGACTTGTTCTGTTTGACATGATGACAAATGGTGACTTTAGAAAACAGGACATGGAAACACGTAGAGAGCAGGCAGCATTATGAGAAGTCCTTCATCCTGTTCACTGGTGTGGAGTGATCAAGCTCACTGGTAAACAAACAAACAAACACAAATACTCATGGAAATAAATAATCAACACTTTTTTTCTTTTGGCTTTTTTTTTTTTTTTTTCCCAGTTTCTGTTTGTCTTCATAATCCAAGTAAACAAATGTGTATTTATCCTGAGCAGGACGTAGTGGATTTGAACATCTGACCTTCCTCTCAGCCCTGATAACAATAACAACAACAATAACAATAACAACAACAACACAAATCAAACGTCTTTGTCCCTTTTAGAAAAATGTCTCTTGTCAAAAATTAAACTGAGATTGTCTTCATGCAGTGAAACATGGTTCAGGATATATTTAGTGTTCATTGTCAACAAAATAAAATAAAACATGTTGATTGGTTGCCGTGGGTTTCTGTCATCAGGGAACTGAAACGTTTCTGAAACTGTCCCGTCAGCGTGTCACAGCGACGCGTTGATTCCTTTTCACTCTGGAAAGAAACTTAAAAATCAAAATGATGCAATTAACTGTGTTCAACTTGCAAACTCGTTGTATGTTTGTAAAACAGTTTAAAGAACTTCATCTTGTCTTGTAAAATGACAACGTGATGAGACCATCTCACCACACGGCTTCACTAACATCAGATACGTGCTCCTAATAAACAGAGTGGCCTGTGTGTTGTTTTGCTGGCTGATAATCAGCGTCTCCTGAGCGGCTGTCAGAGCGGAGACATGAAAGGAGTGAACTCGAGAGCAGAGACAGGAAATGAGACGGCAGGCGACAGGTGGAGTCCTTCGGTGTGTTTTATCGGAAACGTGGGTGAAGCTGAAGGAAACTAAAGAGAGCTGAAGTGGTCGAGGGCTCCTTCAGTGTGGTTGCCATGGTGATGCCTGCAGTAGTGTCTCTTTCTCTGCTCTGACAGTACAAATGAACATATATGATGATCTCCGTGTCACTCATACAAACAGGTAGCATGTTTACAGTGCTGCTGTTACTACGACAACCACATCTATTTCTACTTGTAATGTAACATTGAATGCAAATATGCATCACTTCATTTTTTTATTTGGAACAAAAGGTACAGTCGTGTAGTTTGTATTTGGTCTGGTTTTTATATTTAAATACAAACCAAAAAAAACCCTATTCTTATTGATACCATTTATACCCACACGTATAGACACTGCTCTGTCTAAAAACACACACACACACACACACACACACACACACACACACACACACACACACACACACACACACACACACACACACACACACACACACACACACACACACACACACACACACACACACACACACGTGAAAATGTATAACTATGATTATTAATATTGTAATATACAACATTCATTTATATATTATAGTATACATAAATGAATATATATATGTTTTTGTGCATATGAGTGTGAATGTGTGAATATACATCATGTGTATAGTTGAAGTTTAGTTGACTTTAACCACTAAAAGTCACTAAAATACTTCATACTTCATAGTTCTGCATTCCTGCCTCTCCAAGTTAAATGTTGTACTTTAATAGTTTCGGCAAAGACACAAACATAAACCCTTCATACAGTGTAATGCATGTTATGCTATATATTTAAAGGAACCTAAATAGTTGCTGAAAAGCATTTAAAATTCTGCTTGCATGTAAATTAGCAGGCTAATCAAAGCTTAGCTATCATATATTTATATATATATATATATATATTTCCCTTCCTGCTCCTCTTCTTTTCCCTCTCCGTGCTCTCGTTTGTCTTTGCATCACGTCAATAACCATATTTTGCTGTTTATGTCATTTTTGTGCTCACGTGTTTTGTTTTGGAAAAATATATCCAAAATACTAATAATGACAATAATATCTGAAGAGATAATAACACCTAATAACAGTAGCTCAAGAAATGAGGGGACTTTAAGAATCTGTTACAGTCCATCAGATCAGTGTGCTGTGATTTGACCTGATTTGATTCTGATCACTTTATTTCAAAATCCTGATTGGTGCACAGGAGTGTGTGATGTCATGTATTTAAGAAAAAGGGTTTTCACATACAATTACACAATGAAATGCAGCTCACTATTGTCCTACCACTTTAAAACAATGACCTTTAACAAGTTATTTGCAGCGTTGCTATAAAAAGAGCCAAATGAGCAGATGTGCGTTGCGGTGAAGAGATTGAACATACGGACCGGCGGACTCAGAGCTGGTGGAGCTGCTCTCTCATCCTGGCTGCGATCTGCTCTCTCTTGGCGCAGTGCTTCTTCAGGTCTTTGACCTCCATCGGCAGCGTGCTGTTCCACACCATCAGCACGGACTCCTCATCTGAGAGCCGGCACACAAACACACACTTCGGACCGGTCCAGAAGAAAAAGTCACGCGACTGTTTTTATACAAGTGTGTCACAAACAACGAACCGTCACACTCACCATCGTGACTCTTGTCCTGTGGGAGTCTGCGGCCCAAAGCCAGCACCACGTTCTTCCAGTTTAGTGTTTCTGTTCATGAGATAGAAATAGAAACGTTAATAAGAGAGTTCGTAGTTAAAGGTTAGTACACAAACTAATACAAAGAGAGAGCAAACTGTGAGCGGCATGCTGAGTCGCTTCAGCACAAAAACACCATGAATCCAAAACAAAACAGAAACCAGCTGTTTAAAAGCTTTTTGTTTTCATCCACTCACAACTCTGAGCTGGAACACTTCAGTATATAACCAGAGGAACAACAGCACATATTTGCTATTTCAGATTTTTAGACCAAAAAGAAAAGTTGTACCGTAACGAATACGAAGCAGATCAGTGAGAGCGTCCAGGAAACACCACTCACATCTCTTAATGTCCTGTGACTGTCAGCGTTTCACATTAAACATCAACAGGTGATGTGTAACAGTCGGTTGCATTAGACAGCACAGGTCTCAACATCCAGTATGAAGCTCTAATCTGAAGTGGAAGCTCAACTAAATCTTTTTTCCTTTGTAATATTGATACGTGGGCAACATGGTGACATCCCTGAGTGTATGAGGTCAGCCTGTGGTGTAAGAAGGAGGTTTTCTGTTGGTGTTGTCATAACAACACTACATCCACAAGATGCATGAAGACCTGAGGACCAGATCAAAGTAACACTGAGTAACATGTGAGGACCCACGTATGAGTGCAGAGGCGATGCAGCGGACCGAGTCGCAGTGCGGTCCCATGACCTGCAGCGTCTGGTGCTTGGAGAGCTCCAGCAGCAGCAGGTGGCCCCCCCTAGTGCCGATCCAGAGAGCTGCAGCGCTCTGCACCAGCAGGGCCTTCACCGTGGCCCAGGAGGGCGACGCCTCGGAGGGCAGCTCCGCCCCGCCGCCCTGCCGGCCTCTGCGGCCGGAGTCGTGTCTGCAGGGAGAGGACATGTTAACACACTGCGTATGAAACATGCCAAAAAAAAAAAGACAATGTGTGTGTGTGTGTGTGTGTGTGTGTGTGTGTGTGTGTGTGTGTGTGTGTGTGTGTGTGTGTGTGTGTGTGTGTGTGTGTGTGTGTGTGTGTGTGTCTGTGTGAGACCTGATAATCTGAGCACAGTTGATGCAGTCCACCATCCTCTCGCTCCTCTTGTCCCAAACCTCCACGGTCGGCGTCCCGGCTTTACTCAGGTACACGTATTTATCCACAACCATCCGGGACACACACGCCTCACTGCCCTGGGACCGCTGCTGCCTGGACACACACACACACACACACACACACACACACACACACACACACACACACACACACACACACACACACACACACACACACACACACACAAAGACCTTTTTCAGCTGCGTCCAACAACCTTCTCCTCTCCAACCTGCATGTGAACTAAATCTTCTTCGCCGCCTCGTATTTCCACGTGACTCCGACTCACTGGGAGACGAGGCTCGGCCTCGTGTCGACGGTCTTGACGACGTCGTAGTCGACGGCGAAGGACAGGATCTTGGTCCCGCAGCCGGCCCACACCGACCGGCTGTCCAGCGAGTGCCCCGACTGACCCAGACACATGACGGGCGTGTTGACGGTGCCCACGGTCACAGTTTTCACCGGCTGGCCGTTCTCCTGCTGGGAGGAGCAGAACGAAACCAACGTGAGGTCCAAAAACTGCAGAAATCATCTGAACGCAATATCAGAATATAAAAAAAAGAAGACAAAAGAAGCAAAATGCTTCTCTGAGAACAAACACCGTGGCTCCTATATTTATTACTTATGTATTTAAGAGATACGACTTTATTAATCCTGCAGAGGGGAAATTTAAGTTTAAGAATACAGGTAGGAAGAGATAAGTACACAGAAAGAAAAATTACAAATACAGATGGAATAAAAAGAAAATAATTTTCTGAAATTTTTTTAAATAATAAAAACCAATGCATAAATAAACACACGCAAGCAAGTTACGTATACAAAATAAATGAAACACCTTGATTATTTATTGTTATATTTATCCGTGTTTATTTACCTTGAGAACAGAGTCCTCATAAACACTGAGGATTCCATCTGCTGTTCCAACCAGCAAATAATTCTTTCTTTGGCTGGAAAGGAATCAGGAAGAAGCAAAACCATCCTGTTACACACTATAATATACGCACTATAATATACACATTATAATATACGCACTATAATATACACACTATAATATACGCACTATAATATACGCACTATAATATACACATTATAATATACGCACTATAATATACACACTATAATATACGCACTATAATATACACATTATAATATACACATTATAATATACGCACTATAATATACACACTATAATATACACACTATAATATACACATTATAATATACGCACTATAATATACACATTATAATATACGCACTATAATATACACATTATAATATACGCACTATAATATACACATTATAATATACGCACTATAATATACACATTATAATATACGCACTATAATATACGCACTATAATATACGCACTATAATATACACATTATAATATACGCACTATAATATACACACTACAATATACGCACTACAATATACGCATTATAATATACGCACTATAATATACGCACTATAATATACGCACTATAATATACACACTATAATATACGCATTATAATATACGCACTATTCACTGCATATATAACTGTCACATTTTAATCTGACTTTCTGGATGTTCCCTCACATAAATAATCATTTAACACATTGTACTTACATAAGAAATTCAAATAGGTAAAAATGACGTATCAAAATTACATTACTATGTATTTACAAAAAATAGGAGGAATAGACGTAAGCTCCTTTTGATCAGTGATCTGTCATCAGTCATCAGTGATCTGTCATCAGTCATCAGTGATCTGTCATCAGTGATCAGTGATCTGTCATCAGTCATCAGTGATCTGTCATCAGTCATCAGTGATCTGTCATCAGTCATCAGTGATCTGTCATCAGTTATCAGTGATCTGTCATCAGTGATCTGTCATCAGTGATCAGTGATCTGTCATCATCAGTGATCTGTCATCAGTGATCAGTGATCAGTCATCAGTGATCTGTTATCAGTGATCTGTCATCAGTGATCTGTCATCATTGATCTGTCATCAGTGATCTGTCATCAGTGATCTGTCATCTGTCATCAGTGATCTGTCATCAGTGATCTGTCATCAGTGATCTGTCATCTGTCATCAGTGATCTGTCATCAGTGATCTGTCATCAGTGATCTGTCATCTGTCATCAGTGATCTGTCATCAGTGATCTGTCATCAGTTATCTGTCATCAGTGATCTGTCATCAGTGATCTGTCATCAGTGATCTGTCATCTGTCATCAGTGATCTGTCATCAGTGATCTGTCATCAGTTATCTGTCATCAGTGATCTGTCATCAGTGATCAGTGATCTGTCATCAGTGATCAGTGATCAGTCATCAGTGATCTGTCATCAGTGATCTGTCATCAGTGATCTGTCATCAGTGATCAGTGATCAGTCATCAGTGATCTGTTATCAGTGATCTGTCATCAGTGATCTGTCATCATTGATCTGTCATCAGTGATCTGTCATCAGTGATCTGTCATCAGTGATCAGTGATCAGTCATCAGTGATCTGTTATCAGTGATCTGTCATCAGTGATCTGTCATCATTGATCTGTCATCATTGATCTGTCATCAGTGATCTGTCATCAGTGATCTGTCATCTGTCATCAGTGATCTGTCATCTGTCATCAGTCATCTGTCATCAGTCATCAGTGATCTGTCATCTGTCATCAGTGATCTGTCATCAGTGATCTGTCATCAGTGATATGTCATCAGTGATCTGTCATCAGTCATCAGTGATCTGTCATCAGTGATCTGTTATCAGTGATCTGTCATCAGTGATCTGTCATCAGTGATCAGTGATCAGTCATCAGTGATCTCTTATCAGTGATCTGTCATCAGTGATCTGTCATCAGTGATCTGTCATCAGTGATCAGTGATCTGTCATCAGTGATCTGTCATCATTGATCTGTCATCAGTGATCTGTCATCAGTGATCAGTGATCAGTCATCAGTGATCTGTTATCAGTGATCTGTCATCAGTGATCTGTCATCATTGATCTGTCATCATTGATCTGTCATCAGTGATCTGTCATCAGTGATCTGTCATCTGTCATCAGTGATCTGTCATCTGTCATCAGTCATCTGTCATCAGTCATCAGTGATCTGTCATCTGTCATCAGTGATCTGTCATCAGTGATCTGTCATCAGTGATCTGTCATCAGTGATATGTCATCAGTGATCTGTCATCAGTCATCAGTGATCTGTCATCAGTCATCAGTGATATGTCATCAGTCATCACTGATCTGTCATCAGTGATCAGTGATCAGTGATCTGTCATCTGTCATCAGTGATCTGTCATCAGTGATCTGTCATCAGTGATTAGTGATCTGTCATCAGTGATCAGGCAGCAGTTTGTTTCACACATGCTTACGTGCCGTGAGGGTGCACATGGAAGTACAGCGAGGTGACGGAGTCGGTGACGCTCTGCAGATGGTGCCAGGTCCACGTGTCCCGCGTGCTGATGACCACCAAGGAGCCGGACTGGGTGCCCGCCACCAGCCAATCACAGGCCTCGTTTGGGATTTGAACCGTCACCAGGCCCAGGACGGGACTGGTGTCGACTTCCTGTTTGAAAGGAGAGAAGGCGAACTGTTAGGTGTGCTCGTTATAATAATATTCTTTATTGTCCCGAGAGGTTTTCTAGTGAGGGTTTTCCCAGTGGAGGTTTTTCCAGTGGAGGTTTTCTCAGATGAGGTTTTTTTTTAGTGGAGGGTTGTCCAGAGGAGGTTTTTTTGAGTGGAGGGTTGTCCAGAGGAGGTTTTTTTGAGTGGAGGGTTGTCCAGAGGAGGTTTTTGCAGTGAAGGTTTTCCCAATGGAGGTTTTCCAGTGGAGGTTTTTCAGTGGAGATGTTCCCAGATGAGGGTTTTTTGAGTGGAGGGTTGTCCAGAGGAGGTTTTCCAGTGGAGGTTTTCCCAGACAAGGTTTTTTCCAGCTGGGGAGATGGATGTCTGGGCTAACGAGTTAAACCTGCTGCCACCTTGACACGACACCGGAGTCTTATTCCATTCGTCATTGAACAAAAAATCGAAGCAAACATGAAAATGAGCAGATATCGAGTCCTGAGGTTAAACAATATGTCAGTACCTGCGTGGTGGACGTGTTGGTGTCCAGGTCCACAGCTGTGATGGAGCCCAGCCTCTTGGTGCTGCTGCCGCCACCGAGCCAGGCAGTGTGACTGGACGACACATCACTGCTGCCGGAGCTCAGCGTGAAGCACTCAGCGTTGAACACCCGCGGGACCACCAGCTCCCTCATTAGACACAACATCTCACCTGTGTTCAGCCGATCAAACACCTGCACACAAAAATAACTCATAAAACGCTCTCTTTAAAGCTGCATTCTGGTCTGTTACATCGTGTCTGTGTGTTACCACCACTGGGGGACGCTTTGCCCCAGCTCATCTCTCCACTACTCTGTCCTCTGTGAACTACTTGACCTTTCTCAGAATAAATGAGAGCATTAGCAGCATCGGTTAGTGTTCAGGTCCTGACCTGAGCGGATGTGGGTCGATCCTGTGGGCTCTCCCTCAGGCAGTCCTTCATCAGTGCCTGAAAGCCGGGCCAAGGTGAGCAGCCGTAGTGTTTCACTGGATCTGTGCACAAAGCAATGGACAGTTCAGAAAATGCTCTTTAACTTAATTATCTATTAATAAATATATGAAAAAAGCACATAAAAGTAAAATAAGAGATACAATAAAAGCACAATCCCGGATTCAAGAGGACGACCCTGACAACAACATTTTAGACACAATGACACAGTGTCAGGACAATCATGGAGACAGCTGTTTAATGTTGTAAAAACTTGATATGGTTTTGTCCCACAGACTGTATGTAAGTGTTCGTAGCTTCCGGCTCTGCAAAATCAGGCCGATGCAGAAGTGTCTTCAGCTGCAATACCAGCGAGTGCCACTAGAGGTCGGCTCCAAAAAGCCTCCGGCTCCATAGACTCCCATTCAACTTCTCTCATCAAATCCAAAGTGAATCAAATGTGTCCATCAGTTATCTCGGTGTTGTTAGCTAAAGTCACTCCTTCTTATTAGTTTTCTGGAGGTCCATCTGAAAATAATCCCTCATTCATTAGAAAAGAAGATTCAAGAAGACCTGTTTTTGGGGGCGTGTCTGTTTGATTGACAGGCCTGTGGTGCAGTCAGGTGACAGCTATCGGTGGGCGGGACGTAGTATCGTCAGGTTTCCAATCAGATCGGTCCGATCCCAAACTCTGTTCAAATATGGTCACTTCCTGCTCCAACCGCTCTGAACTAGCAAAGATGGTGACGGACAGAATCTGAACTGGAGGATTCATAATGTTCACAAACCAACGATGACATCACTGATGGTTGATGACATCACTGCTGGTTGATGACATCACTGATGGTTGTTTTGTTCTCATATTACTATAATTTGGCTTTGAATGATGCCTGATGATTTAATCCAGCATCAAGTTAATGAATACCAACTGTAACACAAACGATTTAAAAAATTTGACCTTAATCATCTCTAAAAACATTATGAGCATCAGCACAGAACATTAACAGCAGCATCAGTCCTCCGTCGGACAGAAAGACATCGTCGGTGTCTCCCGGTGAACTCTTGAATTATTACCTGGCAGTTTTCCCTGCACAGCAACTTCATCAAACTCGCTGGGGAACTTCATGCCGTCGGAAATGCGCTCGCCGCAGGTCAGGAGGTCGTAGAGCAGCAGGCCGAACGAGAACATGTCGGCCTGCTGGTTGTAGATGACGTTACCGCGGGCGACCTCTGGTGCTCGGAAACCTGCCAGATACACAGAAATCAATATAGAGCAGCGTTATCGAAAGTGTTACACCACACTTTTATTAATGTTTCATAAAACTGCCAGATCTAATGGAAAAAATACACGACTTTCACTGAGAAATCTGATTTGTAAGGGTAACTTCAGAGAATTACGTCGAGCTACTGTTAAACATGTTTAACGACTCATCAGCAGGCATCTGACCTGGTGTGCCCTCGGAGCTCCTCACTCCCATGCTGCAGCAGTACTGAGCGATGCCAAAGTCCGTGATCTTGGCAATGATCTCCGAGTCGGTCTTCAGGTTGAACAGCAGGACGTTGTGGGGCTTCAGGTCCCGATAGATGATCATGGCCGAGTGAAGGTACCTGATTCCACACATCCACCAACGACACAGTGGGGTTAGTTTTCAAAGTCCTTCATTTTACCCATCATGTCTGTCCATCTTGAACAGAAAAATCAGCTTCATCAGGAAAGATGAACACGGACCTTAATTTGTGTTAGGGAATTCCTGCTTGATTTTTTTTAGCGGTGGATCTGACTGATCTGATTGGAAACCTGACGATACTACGTCCCGCCCACCGATAGCTGTAACCTGACTGCACCACAGGCCTGTCAATCAAACAGACACGCCCCCAAAAACAGGTCTTCTTGAATCTTCTTTTCTAATGAATGAGGGATTATTTTCAGATGGACCTCCAGAAAACTGATAAGAAGGAGTGACTTTAGCTAACAACACCGAGAGAACTGATGGACACATTTTATTCACTTTGGATTTGATGAGAGAAGTTGAATGGGAGTCTATGGAGCCGGAGGCTTTTTGGAGCCGACCTCTAGTGGCACTCGCTGGTATTGCAGCTGAAGACACTTCTGCATCGGAACAATTTTTCAGACCCGGAAGCTACGAACACTTTTATATCCAGTCTGTGTTCAAAACTACAACCCTGTTTCCAAAAAAGTTGGAAAGCTGTAAATAAAACGTGAATAAAAGCAGAATGGGATGACTAAACTTTCTACCTGAGTCCGTCTGCCACCTGCAGGGCGATCCTGTGCTGCAGCTTCTGGTTGAGGCTGCCGTTCTCATGTTGGAAAAGGGAATCCAGGGACCCTCGCAGAGCCAGCTCCATCACCAGGACCTGAGGAGCTGAGCCGGCCGCCAGCAGGCCCACCAGGCTGGGGTGACGCAGACGACCCAACACGGCCAGTTCCTGGAACACAGCCAGGGAGATATGTGAGGAGGTGAAGGAAAGATGCACTGAAGAGCAGAGTCGGGACAGTTTCACAGGTTAAAATAATCGACAATATTTCAGAAGTTGTCATCCTGTTAAATATGTGGTTGAGCCGTGAGGAGAATAAAAACATCTGCATGAGGGAGCGGAGAGTTTCTGAGGCACATTTACCTGTCTGAGGAGTCTGTAGATGTAAAGCTCAGACGCATGCTTGTTGAATATTTTTACAGCTACTTCTTCATTTTTATAGACACCTCGATACACAGTTCCAAAGCCACCGTCCCCTGTAAACAAAATATGTATTTATTTTTGCATTTCATTTAACAATATGAAAGGATTCCAAAAAAAAACTTGATCCGAAAAGTAAACCATTAAACTGTTTGTTCTAATAATATGGTATCTGATAAAAACCACGTACCCAGACGGTTTTCTTTAGACAGATCTATATCCAGCTCTTCACTGTCCAGTACTGTCCCTGCAGGCTGGTCACTGAGCACCAAGTCGGGGGCAATCTGAGAGATGGGAAGTGTGTAGCGCGGATTCTCCAGGTTCACCAGCAGAAAATCTGGAATCAATACTTTAATTACTGATATTATCATTTTCATGGAATAAAAAAAGGATTCATGTCTCAGTACAGGCATTGATCTTCTGCTGTGATCTGCAGAACGTACCGTTGTCGAAGTAGGTGAAGAGGTCTTCCAGCAGGATCTTGCTCCACTCCTGGCCGTCCTCAAAGCTGAACAGGGCCCACTTCTTCAGCAGAGCCTCTCCGCTGCCGTGCATGTCGGTGTTGAGCAGGCCGGGGAACCACTCCTCCAGCAGGGAGTCGATGTGATCCACCACCTGACCCAGCAGCACGCGGCCTGGGGGAAGAGAAGGGAGATGGCGGGTCAGGTTAAAAAAAAGAAAGCAAAACCTGAATACGGTCCTTTAGGTTTACATACTCTGTTAGAACCAAACTACATTTGTTCTGGCATCTAGTTTCTCAATTTTCTTTCATTCTTCCGAGTCTAAAGATCATTTCTAGATATCTGAATAAACTGCAGCACCTTTACATGAAGAGGGAACGGTTATCCTGACAAAGCTGGAGGGGTTGTGCTCCACCGAGGTGGCCTCCACCAGACAGTACGCCTCCGGAGACCAGTTCAGGTAGATGCCTCTCCTCCAGTAGATCCGGTTGGGTCGGACCGTTTTTTCTGGACAGGAGAAAGACTTTATTCATCTTCCTTCTTTAGATCTGTAGCAGTAGCATTGAGTGTGCGCTCAGTTCACCTCTTCCACAGAGCAGGTAGGAGGAGAACTCTAGCAGGCGGCTGATCTGCCGAGACCAGTAATCCATGGGGAAGTAGGGCATCTCGTACAGACGCACGATCACCTCCGAGTTCTCGCAGTGAGGCAGCTCTATCACCGGCCTGTGCTTGGACAAACTGTGGATGATTGGATGACAGGTTAGACTGACAGTTGTTGGTGTTCTTGTTCTGTCTTTCTGAACAAAGACACGATACCTGCTGGGTATCAGCAGCTGTTCGTCGCCGAAGGGAAGCGCGATCTGAAACTTCTCTAGCAGCTTGAAGAACTGCGTCAGGTGGCTTTTTGGGAAACATTTGGTCTCAAACAGAAACTTTTCCACCACCGAGCGCTGAACGACTCCTTTAGGATGCTCCCGGAAGCCACAGCTCTTCAACGTCAGCTTCTGCACAGAGGACAGAGGAGACATGCGTCTGTGGACCTGAAACTAACCGACCGGTCTGGTGACAAAATCAGGCCTTTGGATCTCGGCAAGAATAACCTAGTTTTGATAAAGATGTAAACTTGTCATTCTAAAAAAGATGTTATGAAAAGTTGTGAAAAGTTATGAAAAATACTTTAAGAGGAATCAGAACATCTTGATCTTTCCTGGATCTGAGAAGACCAGGTCAAAACATTATGTCCAGCTGGAGCAGGTTTATGATGCTACACAGCTTTTAATTAGAAAAATCGACCAATGGCGTCCTACCTGGGAGAGGATGTTGCACAACCACTGAGGGTTGATGAAGTAGAGCTCCTGAAGCTGGAGTGCAGGATCATCAAAGTGCAGCAGAACTCCTGTAAAACATTACAAATAAAGTGTTGCTCCATGGATCCAATATCACTGGATATATAAATTGAAAACTATTTATCCTCCCACCAATATCTTAACAAACTGAAATTTATACAATAAGAAATCAGTCAACCAGTTTTCTGTCTGCAACATCCGACGCTGCAGAACTCAGTCCCTCTGAGATGTCGGTGATTGTTTTGATCAAAATGTTTGATTTTATGGTGGATTTTCTCCAAAATTGTGATGTAATTTGTGGAGTATTAAGTTAGTTTTTTTTGCATAAAATTGGGGAAAGTCGAGATAGAAAAATAATATTTTTTTTTAATCACTACCTGATAAAGGAATAAATCTGTCATCACTTCCTGTGATAATAATCATGCTGCACATCACAGAAATATTTTAGTTCTCATCTTTTTTATGTATTTATTGAACTTAGAGAACCGTGGAGATAAAAGCTCCTAAAAGGTCCTAAAAGGTCCTAAAAGTTCCTAAAAGGTCCTATAAGCTGCGTATGTTTCCAGAACAGACCGTCTGTGACTGGAATATAGAAACAAGGACTACATCAGCCTTTCAAAATAAGAGCTTTAGATGCTGTTTAATTCATGTTCATTCAACACATAGACCTGCTGGATGAAACCAACAAAGAGACGTCTCTGACAACTGGACGTGTGGAGAAAACTCATTTAACATCCAGTAATATGGAATCACTTCCTCTGATCACAAACATTTAATCACATCAATTTAATGTGAAGACCACATTTCACTTCCTGTTTCTCCTCTTGTTCCTGTTTCTGCGGTGAACAGAGTTTTATTTGGAGATGAAAACAGGAACAGAGACTTTCTGGTTGGGAATGAGGAGTTATTGTTAATAAAGTTATTTATCTTTTTTAAAAGACTGGATTACGAGGCTGTGACTCAAAGAGAATCGAGGCTGTACCAGATTTGATCATGATGGTACTGTGAGTGCTGAGGTTGATATTTATGAATTAGGATACTTTAAAATAAAACTACATTCGTCTTTTTCAAAGCCAAACATTAACTAAAATATTTTTTGGAGGCTTTTTCATGTAAAAACTAGCAGCAGTGTTTTTGAGCGACTGACCAACTTCGCTGAGGAAGTGGATGGCGTGAGGCAGCTCGGCCTCGTCAAGCTGCAGCTGACTCTCCTGGATGAGCTGCAGCAGCTCGTGGTGCCTGAGGACGGGGAACTCCGGGGGAACTCTGGTCCTCTCTGCCAGAACCCGGCGCTCCAGCTCCACGTAGCTGTCCGGCACCAGCTGACCCATCACCGGCTGGCCCTGGATCTGTGACGGGGGACAGGGGGCGGCGAGGTGAAGCCAGGAGAAGAACTGAAACACCTCATCACCTGCTGGCGTCCTCCTACCTTGAAGTTGGTGACCTCCCGGGCGATGGCCTTGCGGAGTTTGGCCACGGTGTCCGAGTCCTCGCAGACAGAAACCATGTGATAATCCCGGATGGTGGGGAAGCCCTGATGGTTCAGCAGCTCCGCTCTGATTTTACTCAGGCAGGCCTGCAGCTGCTGCTCCTCACTCACATCTGTGTGGGTTCCCACCAGAATGACTGGAGACAGCGGAGCCACTGCCTAAAAGAACACACATACACATGCATTTCATTTTCTATCGCCCAGCTCAGTCGGCACCACAGTGAACTATTGGTACCAACAATTCTTCTTTCAAAATGAGCCCCAAAATTTAATTTTTTTTCTTAATCATGAAAACTTTTATCCATAAGAAATCTCTCAGGAGAAAATGGATGAGAGCAGAAAGTCCCACAGTTGAAGACTGGATTCATGTGATCAATGACAGTTTTGTGATGCAGAAACTAACTTTTGTTCTAGGACTTGAACAAGAAAAGTTTGAAAGCCATTTCAAATCTTGGATTGATTCTGCATCCTCATTTAGATTTTACGTATTCCAAAATGCTTCTTTCAGCCACTCCTCTGTTCAATGTTCATATTTTTTGTATGTATTATTTACAAGGTGTACTTTTAAGTTGGTTTACTTTATTCTTTTTCCCCTTGTTAAGAGTATGTAAACGTGTTTTTCAAGCTAATGTTTCAGTTCTGTTCCAAATAAACATTTTAATTAAAAGAAACCAACAACAAAAAAACTTTTATCCACTTTACAAAAAGTCTTCCAGTGATGTGAAAGTTCTTTGAGCATTTTACCAAAAAAACTGATTTACAAATGAAGCAGTCGACGCCTCTACTGTATGATGGTGATTCAGACCAATTTATCAATTAATCAGTTTACCAGATAAATATCAACTAAATTATAGATTTTTGGGGGGGATAAAAACAATCAAAACAAAATTTACTTTAAACTAAATTACTTTGTTGGATGGTTACATTTGCTGTGCTTTTAACAGTAAATAAGGCAGTATTGTCGGACATGTTTCACATATATAGTCCCATATAAACACCCAGACTTCTATTCTTCTTTTATTATAAATAACATATTGTGCTATTTGTTTCTTGAAACACTGGTTTGAAAAGTATTACATCATAGTGTCTGGTGTTCGATGTTAAAATGATGCTTTAGTGAAGTTTGACTAACTCATATTCAGGTTAAAGTGTGGTTGGTGCCTCACCTTGATGTTGAAGAGCCACGGTTTGAGAGCGTCCACCTGACTGGCTCCTTTGCTGAGGTTGTACACCACCAGGTAGAGAGCTCTGGATGTCAGGAAGTGAGGGTGAGAACCGCTCAGCTCTTCTCCACCTGTGGAATATAGAAGCATTACGAGTCATAGGATATCCAATATATCTGAAATATATAATATAATAGCACTCATCTTTAAAAAATGCTGTGTTTTCATGGTTATCTAACAGCATGCAGCAGTAAATCCCTTTAGACGAGGCTCACTAAGATTCTCCGTGATCATGTGGTCGGTGAAGAAATGAGGTCAACATTTAGACATGGTAATAAACATTACTTTTATAACAGCTGACAAGTCGATGTGTTGTAACTTTTTTTTTTTTTTTAAATGCAGTAGAGATATTCATCCAGCTGTTCTGATGACACTGTTTGAATCCACTATTTTATAAGTTGGATTCAAATCTATTTATTAAGGTCACTTTTTCAAAAGAATCTTACATGAAAAATATGAATCAGTATGAGCTGATTGACGAGGTGCAGCTGAGGCACAAAGGCTGACTTTATATGTTTAAGATGTTACGTACTAATTTGACCCTAAAACACTGGATCCCATTCACCAAGAAATTTCTTCTTAAAACCAATTAATGAAGTTTGAAGCATGAAGATTTTAGCGTTCACCACGGTTTTCTTATTTGGGATTTTTTTCTTGGGTAATAACAAAATTTACACACATTCATTACTTTAACAAGCTTTATGGTTTTGAATAAACACTACAAGGATCAGACAACAGACAGCTGTGAACTGCTTGTTTGTAAATTAAAATTAATTTGACTTTTACAATGTGATTCTTTAAATAATACAATTAATCTCAAGAAGGAAACACATCAGTAAAAAAACCCCGAGGTTTCAGTGTATCCAGGAGCATCTGGGATCAGACAGTTAAACAGGATGTGGATGCAGGTCTGGAGGTGCTGCTGCAGGGCGGTTCAGTCTGCAAGCTGCAGGTTCTTTTTATATCATTGCTTTTGCGCCTGAACGAACAATCGCATCCCATGCATCTTTTATTTTTGAATTATTTTACATCCAGTACTTGCGCTACTCTTTTAAATATGACTGCTCTTTTTCTGTTCACTTCCTACAGTCTCATGCCCTTTTATGGGCATTGGCAGGGTGTTTACTTATGCTATTTAGGAACAAATGAAGCGCTTTTTACTCATGAGGACCGAGGGATTCATCAGTAGAAGACACAAATGTGTGGTTTTCAGAACACGTCGTGAATCTGACGAAGACTTTTTCAAATTTAAGAGAAATCTTTGTGAATGAGGCCCGGTGCCATCCAAACATACACGTTCTGAAAATGAGTCTACCTGAAAAGTCCCAGACGTTCAGCTCCATCTTCCTGTCCCGCTCCCTGATGGTCCAGTCCCGGACGTCGATGCCGGCAGCGGTCTGCTTCGACTTCAGCTGGGAGCGCTTCATCTTCATCAGCTGCTGGATCAGGGAGGTCTTCCCGCTGCCCGCATTCCCGACCACGATGAGCTTCATGCGGTGGTACGGCACCGCTTTCTTCAGCCGCTGCTGCAGGAACCTGACAGAAGAAGAAGAAGAGGGGTGGAACAGACACTGCATGTTTAAGTATGAATTTCTTCTTCTTCCATAAAAACAGGACTGAACTGAGGGAGGTGAACATTGCACAAATAGACTTTCTGATGATGTAAGGTGGCATTCAAAGAATATTTAACTCTATCGTCTACATAAAGCTTGCAGACCTGATGATGTCTTTGGTCTTGCTGCCGATGAGCTTGAGGTCCAGCTGCAGCCGAAGGCCGTCCAGCGGCAGGTCCCACAGCCGGCCCAGTTTTCCCATCTCGTCCGGGAAGGAGCGCAGGTTGGTGTTCCGACTGACGTCCAGGGAGGTCAGGCTGTCCAGCAGGCCGATCTGTGGAGGGATCTGGAGGCAAAGGACACAACCATCACAGCTGCTTCATCATTTCATCATCCTCATTTTCATTCATGAGCCGACCTCCTGTCCTTTACCTCGGTGAGCTTGTTGTCACTCAGGTGGAGTTTCTCCAGTCTGACCCACTTGTAGATCGACCCGCTCAGGTCCAGATCTCTGATGCAGTTCTGACTGAACATCAGCTCTCTGATGTTGTTGGACGCCCAGAATCCCGGGCCGGGCAGAACAGAGATGTTGTTGTTCCTCATGTCCACTGACTGCAGGCTGGACAGACAGAAGCATTAAAAGGTGAAATCTGTGAAGATTATTATCACGAAACCTACTGACAGGCAGAAGCGGAGGATCTGACTTACTTCAGGAGGTCGAGGATCGCCTCGGAGATGAAGGTGAAGCTGTTATTTGCTAGTTTCAGTGTTGTGATCTTGGAGGGCAGATGTGACAGAGAACCTGGAGAGGACAGTCAACATCTTTTCATGTTTTTACATCATATAATATGAAGGCAGAACAACTGATGCTGAATAAGTTCAAATCACATAGATCTCCTCGGACCTGTCTCCCTCTGTTAGTGTGAATAAAAAACACTCACAATGGTCAGGTTTGCTCACATATGTTCTATCCTGTTTTGAAATGAAACTTTTTTACAAAGTAGGCAGATGAAAAAAGCACAATGCATTTTTTTATGGCATCTTTTGGCTTTGATTATGAGCTGATGGTACTCACAGATTTTGTTCGTGGAGGCATTAAAGTTTTCCAGTTTGGGGCAGCCGGTCAGGAAGTCCGGAGAAATGTTGTCCACGCTGTTCTTGCTCACGTCGAGCAGCTTGATCTCGGGCAGACACAGAGGCGTGGACAGCTCTGTGATACTGTTCCTGGAAAGAGAAAACCCTGCAGTTAAACACAGATACTGAAAATAAAACGGTTATTTGTGTTCAAACATCTGATGTAACATTAAGAATAAAAAAGAGTGAAACTGGTTCAAATATTTTTACATTTTCTCATGAAGAAAAGTGATAACTCGAAAAGAAATCTGTTACATATTCCTCATGATTAATATTCAACAAAACATTCTCTTTCTAGTAATCTTTTACCATAATCTTGACCCATTTAACTGAACTCCCTCTAATCACTGCAGATGTACGCTGCTTTCTGTTAATATGTAAGCAATTGTTGACATTTTTATTCACTTCCTTCTTTCGAGAAAAAAAGTCCAGAGAACTTTGTTATGTTGCTTTGTTGTTGTCATAGAAATGAGCACATCAAAACAATACAAGTGACATTAATGTGAATTCACTTCCTGAATGCCAGAATGAAGACAGTTTCTTCTCAGAATATCAGAACTGGTGGCACAACCAAGCATCAACCATCAGTGATGTCATCAACCATCAGTGATGTCATCAACCATCAGTGATGTCATCGTTGGTTTGTGAACGTTATGAATCCTCCAGTTCAGATTCTGTCCGTCACCATCTTTGCTAGTTCGGAGCGGTTTGGAGCAGGAAGTGACCATATTTGGATGAGCTGGGGGAGGAGCCAGTGGTGGATCTGATTGGAAACGTGATTATACTACGTGATTATCTTATTGCTTCTGTATGCTGCTGTAGCGAAAAAATTTCCCCTCGGGGATTAATAAAGTAAATACCTACCTACCTACCTACCTACCACCGATAGCTGTAACCTGACTGCACCACAGGCCTGTCAATCAAACAGACACGCCCCCAAAAACAGGTCTTCTTGAATCTTCTTTTCTAATGAATGAGGGATTATTTTCAGATGGACCTCCAGAAAACTAATAAGAAGGAGTGACTTTAGCTTACAACACCGAGATAACTGATGGACACATTTTATTCACTTTGGATTTGATGAGAGAAGTTGAATGGGAGTCTATGGAGCCGGAGGCTTTTTGGAGCCGACCTCTAGTGGCACTCGCTGGTATTGCAGCTGAAGACACTTCTGCATCGGAACCATTTTTCAGACTAAGTCCTCTTTTAAATACAGTCTGTGGCCAGAAGGTGTAAAAGGAATTCATTTCCTAGCAGCCTACCCTTCCATAAACAGCTCCTCCAGCTGGTCCACGATGCGGCCTAGCTCGTGAGGGAACGTGGCGATTTTGTTGAAGGAAAGGTTGAGCTGCCTCAGAGACGGGCAGGTGACAGCGGGGTCGAAGGTCAGCAGGGGGCCGACGTAGTTACGGGAGACGTTGAGCGTGCTCAGAGACGGCAGAGACAGCAGCTCCTCGGGCAGCGACTGGAGCTGGTTCCCCTGCAGGTCCAGTCGGGTCAGACTCTTCAGACTCTGTGACAAGAAAAAAATAAAAAGCTGCAGCGTACATTTCCTTCTATCCTTCGAGTCTCTCGGCGACTGGTGTAATGATCAGATATGTTACCTGGCAGAGCGCAGAGGGGAACTCCAGCAGACTGTTGTGGCTCAGGTCCAGACGGAGGAGATGCCACAGCTGCTGCTGGACAAAGTCGTCGTCCAGCAGACAGGACAGAGACACCAACTCGTTCCCGGACAAGTCCAGTAGGCGGATCCTCTCCTTCGGCAGAGCGGCGGAGGTCTCAGACGGCCGCACTGAGGCGGAGAAACCAGAGCACAATCATTAGTTATTACTTCAACTTAAACCAATTATATAAGACTAATGTGTAAATATCAGGAAAACAGAAGTGTGTTCTGAAACATATTCCACAAATTTCAACAACTACTTAGCATTTATCATTATGTTTCCTACCATATATCACTACATAGATAAGATAAGACTTTAGGTAGGAAAGATAAGTACACAGACAGAAAAAACTACAAATAAGCATACAGAAATATGAATACAATAAAAATAAATCTGTTTTTGGAGAATTTTTTTTAAAAACCCACAAAAAACACGTGTAAATACACACACAAGCAAGCTATATATAAACACGTAAAAAATAAATTCACCTATACAGTGAAATGTAAAGAAAAAAATAAGTCTGAAAAAAGTCATCTACTAACAAACAGCAAGTAAGAAGAGAAAAAGTTGATATCAAGGTGTCCACGAATTTGAATTCAATTTCTTTACAATGTAAAAATCCCTTAATACACTTTACAATTACAGGGAATAGAAAAACAGACATCACACAATAAATGATCAATGTTAAACTATCAATATCCATGTTCAGGAAGTGTTAAAACAACATGCAGTGAATAGCAGAGGGGTTATTTTAACTAAAAAAACAAAACAAATAAATGATAAAAAAGGAAATAAGCTTCAAACATTAAGGAAAGTTACACAACAATCAACATCTGTAGAGTCTGTCAAATTAAAAGTAAAGTTTTACCTTTTTGGCTCGAGCCGTTCCTTCCGTATCTTCGGTGTATCGGCTCGCTGTGCTCATTCTCAGTCTGAAAACTCTGGACATGAAGACGGGAGGACGAAGGACAGTCAGAGCGAACAGTGAGGGAACTTGGATTACATTTATAGTTGTGTTTACATGAGAGTTTGTGTTTCACCTCTGCGCTGGCATGTCTGCGACGTCCCGGCTTCCTCTTGACGGACTCCCCCCTCAGCTCCTCGGATGAATTGTTGTGCGGCTTTGGAGACAGAGCGCCAGACAATGAATCGCTTCCTACCAAAGGAAGAACACAATAAAGAGGTGAGCACTTCAAATCAGAAACCACACTTGAGGTACAACAATATTCTTACAGCTCCCAAATATATTTCATGCCATTTTTCAGCTTTTCTCACCAAAGCACCATTTTATCATTTTTGTTTTTCTAGGATTTTGCTACCACTATAAACCCTATATATTGTATTTTTTAGAATTAATTTACTGATATGAAAATGCTAAGCAAAAACAAAAAAATCTTCAGAGAATTTCATATGATGATGAATCCATTTAAAACGGTGAAAACAGCACGCTGCCTGCATTGTGTGTAGATGGTGACGTAGCTGTTTAATGTGAGATTAATTCATTATCAACTTTAAGATGTTTTTGATAATAAACAGATGTGAGTCACTGAGATGAAAAACGTACTTTTGAAGTACAACCCTGTTTCACAAAGATGTTGGGACGCTGTGCAAAATGTAAATAAAAACACAATGCAAGGATTTGAAAATCACCTAAACGCATATTTAATTGCAAATAGACCAAAGACAACATATACAATGTTGAAACTGAGAAATTTGTATTGTTTTATGAAATATATCTGATTATTTTGAAGTGTTCCTGAGCCCATGCAGTGATTTCCACTCCAGAATAGTGTGTTTTTAATGCAGTGCTGCCTGAGGGCCCGAAGATCACCACCATCCAATATTGGTTTCCAGCCTTGTCCCTTGTGTTCAGAGATTTCTCCAGATTCTCTGAATCTTTTAATGATATTATGAACCGTAGACGATGAAATCCACTAATTCTTTGTAGTTTTACGTTGAGGAACATTATTCTTAGATTGTTGAACTATTTTCCAACACAGTCTTTCAGAGTGGTGAACCTCTCCCCATCTTCACTGCTGAGAGACTCTGTCTCTCTGAAATCATCTTTTATACCCAATCATGTTACTGATCTGTTGCCATGGTAACCTGATTAATTGTGAGATGCTCCACCAGGTGTTTTTTTTTTTTTTTTTTTTTAATCTTTATACAACTTTTCCATCTTTGCTGATCCTGTCCCAACTTTTTTGAGACGTGTTGCTGCCATCAAATTCAAAATAAGCAGATATTTTTCATAAAACAATAACATTTCTCAGTTTCAACATTTGATATGTTGTCTTTGATCTATTTTCAATTAAATATTGGTTTATGTGATTTGCAAATCTTCACATTCTGTTTTTATTTGCATTTTACACAGCGTCCCAACTTTTCTGGAAACAGGGTTATAAAAGGTCACGTGCCAACTGAACATATTGATTTATTAATAGTGAGACTAATCACAAGTAAAAAAAAAAAACATCTCAAGACACTTTACCGTCACTCTCCAGGTCGTCGTTAAGAAACAAGCTGTCTTCTGTGGAGACGAAGCTGAAGCTGGAGTCGTCACTCTCGTCAGAGATGTAGCCCGAGGTCAGACACGGGTCGGCCATCGACCTCGTGGGACCGTTCACGCTCTTGGACTTCTGGATGGACTGGACGTACCTCGCCAAGCTCATGCCTTTACCTTGAAGACAGAGAACAGGCACACTCAAATCAGGAGTTCATTTCATTATCAGTTAAGAAATCAAATAATTCTTTCAAAGGACTTCTTGAAGAATAACGTGAACTCTTCAAATTGATTGTCTAACACCAGGAGGTCATTTATAGTCATATAAAGGAAATGTTCCTCACTGCTGCTGCAGCGTGGATTATAAGTTCTGCCTCTGTCGGCCAGCAGGGGGCTCAGCCAGCCGGCGTTCAGGCGGCCCAGCCTGAAGCCGCCCAGGCAGACGGCGCTGTTCTGGAGGTCCAGACCCAGACGGCCCAGCAGCTGGATGACCGTCGGCCCGTCACCCCTCTTCACGCTCACAGCCAGAGCCCTGCGGAGCTGCTGCTCGTGGGCACCGCGGCTGAGCAGCAGCTCCACCAGCTCCAGAGGTCCACCCCTCTCACACACCTGAAGAAGATCTCAGTATCATTATCATCACCATAACTGTTGGTTCTTCTGTCAATGAGAAGGACCGGGAATCAAAACTGAATTCCTGAAGTATCATATTGGCATTCAAACAACTCCCACTCTTCTCTATCGGACTATAAAACATCTACATGTGGCCACATGCCCATCACAAGTTACCAGAACCAAAAGTCATGTTTTCAAAATTTCAAAATCAAAAATGCCTCTTTTGTTTAACAAACAGAAAAGAAGCAGGAAGTATTTAGTATTTCTATTTGATAAATGACAAACAACTTAATTTGGTTAATTGACCAATAAAGTGATCTTCTATATTTTTCAGCATTATCCTAAAATACAAGTTTGTTGTCAGAATGTTATTCAGTATATTAAAAGATTTTTTTCCAGGGTTTGTAATCCAAAGAAATGTCCCCCTTCCTTCGGCATCAGTGTTATTTTGATTTTCAAACTCCATTTTTGGTTTGTGTTATTGTATTTTTTAAGAAACTGTGACGGTCTTGCGTAGATTTCCTAATTGTCACGTTCTCGGAGCCAGTTTGTGATGAACGTGGTGATATTTAGGCGACATGACGTTTCCAATTTTTACAGTCTTTAGTTTAGCATCTTAGCATGCTGGAATAAGTGCAGCTAAAGATAATGGGAATTCATTTTGTAGATATTTGGTCATAAGCCAAAGTGAAGGACAAAATTTTAAATTTGACCAGCTGGTGATGCTAAATTAAAAGTTATTACAAGACATCCTGTATATGACTTGTGGGGTTCCTCCTCTGGGGAACATGAATATCTTTCAAATTTCATGGCATCATCAGTCTGGACTGAAGTGATGGACCAACAAAGATGGTACCGTTCTGGATGTTTTGGAGATAATAAGCTAAAAGAACGCAGACTGATGGGAGTGAAAACACAACAGGACATGATTTAAAACGTATTTCCTGTCTCGTGTCCGGAAATGATCGTTGTGACCTCAGACCTGGTAAATGAGAGATTCCGTTTTTGTCTTCCTGTTGATGTCGGCGCCCATCTCGATCAGACACTCGGCCATCGTCGTGTTTCCGTCCCTGCAGGCCTTTTCCAGCATGCTGTAGTGTAGCTCGGAGTCGCACCACATCTTGGACAGAGCCAGGCACACCGACTTCCGCAGCTGACAGAGCAGGGAAAAACAAAGAGGTTAGCGAGGGCAGTAAGTGTCCTTCCTAAGCAGTGATTTTCCAAGAAACTTCACAACTAACAGATCAGTGACTTGTGTGGTGAATCTAAACAATCTTCAAGGATGACTGGTATGTCCTATAGTCCCACTGCGGTCGATGTTCCTGTGTGTTCACAGAGGACATGACTGCCTCCTTATCGACGGATAGAAAACACAACCCTGGATCTTTTGGAAAATAGCAACTAATATTCCTCAATAAGATTATTTAAGTTTTTCATGTTCACCATGTTACCTTGTTACCATCAGCAAATTAAGACTAAACACGCAGTCTGGATATAAAAGAGTTCGTAGCTTCCGGGTCTGTACACTTTTAATCTGAAAATCCTTTACGTCGGAGGGTCGGTGACTCACTGATGTTGTGTTGAAACCTGTTATTGTTTCTACAGTAAGTTTCATCCGTTTCACCAGGTTTCCCGTTTCCGATCCGTTCCAGAGGAGTTTGTGTTTGTAAGATTCCCTCACTGGTTTCTGATATCAAAACATTCACCCAGTTGATTCTGGGAATCGAAGCCTGACATCATTGTTGTTTTATTGCTTCCTTGAAATAGTTTCCAACCAACAGGTGATGTCACTGCTGGTTGCTGATTGGTCAAATGGACGGTAGTGTTAAAACTTACAGGGTTGATGATTTGGTCCGTCTCCTCTCTGAGGTGTTGGAAGATCTGCCTGTCAAAATCTTCCCTCTGCAGCTCAGCAGCTGCTCCCGAACAGGCGTCCAGCATCCTCAACGCCACCTGAAAACACTGTGACACGGACGGACGGGTAGACGGACGGACAGACAGACAGAGGCAGGTCCAACAGAGTAAATTAATTAATGCTGCTATGACTGGAACTAGAAAGAAGAATATGTTGGCTGACAGACATCGGTTCGATTCCCATCCACGGCTGATCTGCCCTTTGGATGTCGAGCACAACAGCTGCGTTTCAAGACTCGTGGATGGTTTCAATGCAGAGGTTAAATTCGTCGCTGTGTCACACAGTAACCAAGCTAAAGATGCTGCTTCTTCAATATATGAGGTGCAATCATGTTTCGTGACCATTGTCACGCTTGTATTCGCAGTTTCACCGAGGACCTGAAACCTGAGCAGAGAGCGCACATCAAACTTTTGGGGAACAGAAAGAAGTTGAAGGGAGCCAAATCGGTTGAGTAGGGGAAGCGGAGAGCTGCGATCGAGCTGCTGCCTGCAGGAAACGTTCACATTTTCAAAGCACTGTGTCATGTTGGAGAACCGGAGTACCACGGCGCCACACGTTGGTGCTGACAGTCTGACTCTTGGGGACCAGTTCACGGTGCACAACCCTGAAAATGTCAAAGAAAACTCCCGACCTGATCCACCAGGACGTTCTGCCCCAACACTGCCTCTAAAAACACCTCCTGGCTCACTGCTTCATTAACATTGGCTGTCTGAAAGCGTTGTCAGAGACCATATTAACAAATTTAATGCAAAATCTGATGTTTCTTCTCAGCATTTCAATTTATGTCAAGGAGCTTAGCCTAAAATAATGTACATGGGTTTCAGTGTGACGTCCAGTCATCTTTCTGCTCATTCTTTGTAAGCTGTCAAGGATGAACAGTAGATGCTAGAATAAACTGCAAGTTCAAATAAAATGAAATGTCAACTGTAAGAAACTGCAGCAGATTTAAGATTTGAAGACATTATATGTAAAACAGTCAGGTCACCTTCAGCAGCATCTCCGAGTCTTCTCTGTACTGAGTGAGCGAGGCGACCACCACGGAGGCCAGGACCGGCACGATCATCCTCGACAGCTTCTTCTTGGATACGAGGTAGTTGAGCAGGGTCAGACCCCAGTAGTGTATCTCTGGACACGTTAGTGGAAGCACAGTTCGTCCTCTTTAACACATTTTACACAATCCCAACGATGCACACGCAAGTTTGTGTACAATTTTTGTCAAACAAATGTTTCATTTTGTTTTATTTCGGTAGTTAGAGGCAGAACGATCCGATCTAATGAGCAGCGTCGGTGCAAATCAGTGTAAAGCAAATATTTCCTTTCCAATGTCATTTTAAAACAGAAACAAAAAAAAATCTAATTTGGGTTTATTGAGGTTATGAATGACAACTGTGTACCTCGTTCCTGCGGGAACATTTGTAGTGTGTGCAGCACTGTGTCTATCGCCCCCTGCTGGCACAGAAGGTCCACGGCACCGGAGCAGTCGGCCAGAGCGGACAGCACCTTCAGACCACACTTCTGGATGGTGGAGCTGCTGATGAACTGCACGCGCACGCACGCACACACACACACACACACACACACACACACACACACACACACACACACACACACACACACACACACACACACACACACACACAGCTCAATATCACATATGTATTACTGAAATGGGCCAAATATTAGGAACACCTCTCAAAATTATACGTTATCATAAAATTTTATGACTGCTCTAAAACTTTTTAAACAAAAAACAAAGTAAGGTGAATTTTACTGTATTACTTTTAGCTCAGTACATCCAATGATCTGCTATTTGAGGGTGCAGAAATGTCCATTTCTACTAAAACTGAGAATTATTTTTGACATCATAAGATAAATTAAATGGATCATCTTTTTTTTGAATAACAGAAAAAATATTCTTCATGCTTTACAGCAGCAAATAATGTAAAACTACATAAAGACTTGCTGTCCGCAGTTTACAATATACAGACGTCGTGGTGTCTGACAACACTGCTGTTATTTCTTTTCTTGTTTTTGACACAAAATATTGTCAAATAATATTGGACCTGAACAGCGACAGTGAAAAATCTCAAAAATGAATCACTGGTATTGACATTTTTTTTCTCTGAAAAATAAAACACAATCATTAATAATCTTTTATAATTGTATTTTATTCTGATATCTATTGCATTATTATGTGTTTTTCAATGTCAATCTTCAGATTTTTTTTTTCCCTTCATTTTTGTCTTTTTGTCGTTGTTCAGTTTCTGCCATAAAATTTAAGTAAAAAAAGAAAAACATGTATGTGCTGTTAAAACTTGAAGCAATTACACTTGACTGACGTGATGCCTTCTTTAGACTTTTTTAAGAGGTTGTTTTGGTCCGTGTTTCGGCAGAAGAGTACCAACGACCACATGGTTAAAAAAAACGACAACATACTTACCATTCAGTCATACCATCAACTGGCAAATTCTTTTCTGAAATTTAATTAAATGCTTCAGATTTTCTGCCTGCAGAACAACCTACTGTACAACGTCTGCAATGAATGGACGAACTGTTGTTTAATTAATGTCATGAATGAGAACTATATATACTGGAGGATTTGTACCGGGAGGATATTCTCCTTACTGAACAAAACACAGTGTCTTTGTGTTGTTTTTCAAGGTTTACCATCATTAAAATGCCCCCAAATAAGAGGAAAAGAGAAGATGTAGAGAGTTTTTCTGAACGTGTTGGTGTTGTTCGTACCCTGTTGAGAACCTCCAGGTAGAGGGTGTGAGCTCCTTCCAGCACACACTGGTTTTTCAGGACCTTCAGCGACACGTCGGCCATGTCGGGGTCTGCAACCGAGAGGCCGTGTTCCCTTAGACTTCTGTCTGGGATTTCACACACACACACACACACACACACACACACACACACACACACACACACACACACACACACACACACACACACACACACACACACACACACACACACACACACACACACACACACACACACACACAAGAAACAAGTGAAGACAAAGAGGCAAGCAGACCCGGCCGCCCTGGTTATCAATGACTAATCTGATTTCAACGGTTGGTACGCTGCTGCAGGGGCAGAGGACACTATAACCTCATTTTGATAGAAATGAAAACAGAACAAGCAGCTCCACTGAACCGGCCTCGCATTCCCCTGCTGAGCGAGAGAAGTGCGTCATTGCTCTTCATACAGCGAAAGAGAAAAGTCACGAGTGAGCAGCGGAGCAAGGAATGTGTTTCTGCCTGTGTGTGTTTGTACATTAAATATAGTGCAGGATGTTGGTGTTCACAGAGTTCTAAATACTGTAATATATATAATATATTCAGAATCTGATCATTGTCACTGGCTTTCCCGAAAGCGAGAAAAGGCGAGAAAAACTATATGTACTTTCCCTGAGATTCAATTCAATGCAAATTAGCTGCTTTTTAACCGCTGCAGAGAGCAGATTAGTTTGAGATACAGACCGTCTCATTTACTGTAAGTAAATCAGTGACATGTGGCAAGAAACCTAAAACAGTGAGCTAAATCTTAAAGCTTAGAGCTTAAATCTTACATACTGCATCATTTAAAAAAAATAAATAAATAAATTAAAAAAAAAATCCATGTAGAATTAATATTGATTGGCAGGTGATCTGTGTGATGAACATAACCCCACAGGAGGGACTCAGAAAAGACCCCTGAGTGTACCTGGGCACAGGAAGACCAAGCTGGCCTGCAGAGCCTCCAGCTGAACCTCCGGCTGGAAGTTGTGGATCTTCATGGTGCTGAGGATCTGACTCATGGCCATGTTCAACTCATCCAGACTGGCTGTCCTGCAAATACAGGAAGACTGGTTTTAATCCAACATGAAACATAAGCGAATCCACAAACACAATTATTTGGTGGAGTAATATCATATTTGAAAGGAACTTCTATAAATAGCTGGTGTTTTTACTTCTGTTCTAAAAATACAGATTTTAAAGCTTTGATTTTCTAAAACCAACAAAAATGGAAAGCGTGTTTGTCCCAACCTTCCCTGGAAGAGCAGATTTAAGAGTCTGCAGGCGCTGATGGAAACTTCCACTGAGGTTGAATGTCTCTTCATCATCTCCACCAAATTAACATGGAGGCCACTGGACAGCAGCAGAGAACGCATTTTACCTGCAAGCGAAGCAGACCCACAACATACTGTTGTTTAAGACCTTCAGCATAAACCGTCGAACACTCTACACCATCTTTTTGATGAACAATTATTTAAGCAGATATTTGCATTTAAATCTAAATAGACCAAGGTGAGAGTGAGCGTTTCTTTAGTCTCTGCACACCAGGTGTGAACACGTGCTGCTGGAGACTCACCGTTGTTTGCGAGGAGTGTGGCGATGGCGCTGGTAGCAGCTTTAAAGACACTGGGAGAGGAGGAGTGCAGCAGCATGGCCGCCATCAGCTGTCTATGAACGGGAGTCCTGAGAAACAAACCACCGTCACTACATTCGATTGTTGTCGAGTCGAATGTGTAGGAAACACGTGTGAGGTTTCATCGCTACCTTTCGTCCTGCTCCTCCTCTGATTGGTCCGCTCCAGCTCCGTGCACTAACAGACTGTGGATGGCCCAGCTCGCAGCTTCCTGAGGGCAGAGGAAGTGATTCGTACCCGTTTAAAGACTCCAAAGATTAAAACAGTAAACGGGGCTAAAAGACGATGGACTGACCTGAACTGCAGGCTCGGCAGCGTGCAGCTCCAGCGCTGTGCAGCAGTCCTCCATCCAGGCCAGACCCATGTCCTCCACCTCGCCCTTCCCCCTGTCCTCCTCCTCCTCGCCTTCCTCCAGACCCTGCTCGGCCACCGCTTTGTTCTGCACGATGGTTGCAGCTGACAGACGGAGACAGCATGGAGTCACTGCTGTGACTGCTCTGATCTAACCGTCAGCCATTTGAGGTGATGGAGGCTGTTTGAGGTCTCTTGTTGTTGAACACGACATTGTTCATTTCTGTGCTGTCTGCTAGTGATCTGGCCAAAAGCATCGTACGAGGGTAAATCAGTAGCTTCTGAGACTACTGCTCGTGGTCGTACACGGAGCAGCAGAAAGAGAACACCCTGACGAGTAACAGGTACAAATCTAAACTTCTGATCATCATCAGTTCCTGAGTTCCTGGTGTCGGTTCAGAGTTCTAGTTCTGATTTCTCCGTGAACATGACCAGAAGCTTCACGTCAGGTTTACTATCAAACTCTGGAAATCATCAACGGAGACTCTGACGATGCTTCAGGAGGTCTGAGACCACGAAGACACCATCCAGGAGACGTGTCCTTGGAGACGTTCAGGACGTCTCTGTCCAGCTCTGGAAGAAGACATCAGGACAACCAGCTGGTTTTCTTTGAGGGTCAGAGTGAAACCACAAAGCTCTGCTGGACGTTCTGAGGCGTCTGAGGACAAACGCTCACTTCTAATGACCCAAACTGTGTCGACGGCACCTGAAAACGCACAAGTTTCTCTCCCACAACAACACAATTGTCGCTCCAGCAGGTTCGTTTCCCAGAAATGTTTCACAAACTTTGATGTTCGCTCTGATAAAGTTTCAGGTGTAAAACATCCGAACGCTGCTCACAAACACGAGTGGAACTGATGATGATCAAGAGAGGACGTTTGATCCAATTCCTCGTCGGGGTTTTATCTTCCTGCTGCTCCGACCACGTCACGCTGCTGCGCTGTGATTCGTTGAAATCGGTATGCAAGTAATTATAGTTAGCATGTCGAGAATGTGCCGTTTTTACATTATTGATGTTGTGTATAAAGTTGCTATGTGAATATAGTGTGTGTGTGTGTGTGTGTGTGTGTGTGTGTGTGTGTGTGTGTGTGTGTGTGTGTGTGTGTGTGTGTGTGTGTGTGTGTGTGTGGCCTCACTGAGGTCAGCCAGGCAGGAGAGGGCGGCGGCCTGCAGCGCGGCGTTGTCGGGGAAAGTCTGACAGGCTCTCAGCGCGACTCTCTGGACGCCGTTCAGCACCAGGATGTTGTAGTAACTCTCTGTACGACGACATGAAAGAAGCACCAAACTGTTACATTTTACTCTGGTTTCCACTGTATATCCACCAAAGACGGAGTTTATTTCCTAAATTTTGAAAAAGGAAGTTACACCAACAAGCTAACTGTATTCCTTTTGTGCTCATTTTCTTTTTCTTCTCTAGTCGAATTTCAGGACCGTCTCGTATTTGACACGATGCCTCGGTCTGACCTGATGTAAACCTCCTGAACAGGCAGCAGGCCATCTCCTGCAGCTCCTCCACCTCGGGGAAGGCGTCCATGGCGGCGATGGTCGTGCTGTAGCACCGAGTGCCTCCTGACATCAACACCTCCACGTTGCTGCCTGCAGGAGGAACAGAACGGTAACTCCACCTTCGTGTTTTAGTCAGCAAAGTAAATGCTGATATTTCTAGTTTACATAACAGGAACAATAAAAAGATGTGTGGTGTGACAAGATATGATGGAAGTAGCATTCACCAAAAATAGCAATAAAAACATGAAGATAAAAATAAGCAGGGTGTCAGAGAAAGTCCGTCACAGATGAAAGAGACTGACATCTCCAAACAGCCGTGATAAATCACACAGATTGAAGTGGAAAAGATGGTCGTGACCGAGGCGTTGTCATGTCCCCTTTCCCCTTTTCATGTCCAGTTCTGCTTTCTGAGAATAAATCATGCCGCTAATTCAGACTCTCACTTCTTTGTGGTATATTTGTACTTTCATCCTTTTAATAATAATACAAAAAGTAATATGTCAGCTGCTCTATTTGGCCTGATAGTAGAGATCTCTTGTGCTTGTTGTTTTTAGAGTTTGCATCAACTTCATAGCAACAACATGTATATTTGAAGCATCGTCTGCCGTCGTGGCTGCAATTTATTGGACAAATTCCTCCAAAATCTTCACTCCAGTAATGATAGAAGTCCCGACAGACGTGGATGTAAACTGCAGCCTGACCGGTCGGCGGAGACGTTCATTTATTATGAATACGAAGATTAAAATAATGACAAATATTTCATAATGTTAGATTTTACACAGCTAATATGCCGGTATTGTGTGTGATATCTTTCCTCCCTTTTAATGTATTCCATCTTAGATGATGGGACAAACTCACATTCAGCCTTTTTGTCCTAATTTTGACAGACTGTAATTTTTCTGATAAACTTCCTGCATTCGGGTAATTCCATTTGGTGTTCCCAAAAAAACATTAAAAGTACATTTTCATGGAAATGTCTGCAGACGCCAACGCAATTATCTGTTGCATGTATAACAGCAAACACAAAACATAGAGCGTTCAGTCAAGGGGCTGCTGTGTTCCTCACTACGAGGGACTTTCCATGAAGAGCTGTATTCCTGTCGCACAAACAACTGTTGTGACAACACCTTTCTTGCCGTTTGAGGTATAATCTGATTGATATTACAGTGACATCATTTTCAGCCACACCACCAGACCATGTGAGATCAATAAGAGGTCGTCATGTTGTGTGTGCTGCCTTCGTGGTCACCAAGCTTGAAGCTTTAGTAGCATTAGTGGAGTGAAAGCACGCATTCACGATCCCCTCGACAGAAAGACACAGACATCCATCAGGATTCAAACCAAACCTCTTTTACTGCTCCCTCACTGTACCAGTTACCTTTAAAGACATGGAAGTGACATAGTAATGATATGAAATAAGAGATTAGTTGGATTCAGAGCATCACTAATCAGGTTTTAGGAACACTTTACAGGGTGCAATCAGACCGACCAGCGATAATGAACCTTTGTGACTAATTATTCTGAGTTATGTTGCTTTATCAACATCAGCAAGATCTGCAATTTCAACATTGACTTGCAAGTTGAGCAGAAAAGAGTGCAACCAGGAGGCTTTTCTTTGACATTCAACACCAATGTAACAAACGACACCTTTTCTTTACCTTTTCTACGTTATAAACATGCTTGTTGTGTAATCAGGTCTTACTGGGACGAGCCAGAGGCAGCAGCACTTTCAGAACCTGCACCAGCAGCTCCGAGCTGTCGGGGAACTTCTGCAGAGCTGCCAGAACCACAACATGATCCTGGTTCTCCACAAACTCCACAAGGTGCTCATCACTCACTGGAAACACAGATACAGGAAAAGAGAAGATCAGAAACTTTGTGAGCAGAATGAGATGGTTAACATGCTGAAATGACGTGTGCATGCTCAGGTAGATGCTAACGGCACCATTAGTCTGAACCCGAGTGCAGCCGAGGTTAAACACATGAAAGTTGAGTCAAATCTGAACCTTGTGGAGCCATGAAGCTGAAAAAAAAAATCGAATAAACTGCCAATTTACAGATGATAAACCAAAGATAAACTGTTTCTGTTCAGGGAACAACGTGGACTTTACTCTTGAATCACACTCATCACAAACGTTATACCATTTCCGTGCTAGACGTAAGAAAATAAATATAGTAGAACTTCCGAGCCTCAGAGGAGCAGAAATAGACCGTTAAGCTACTGTACAGTATATTTTCTAGAGTGAAAGTTATGACACAGAACCAGAAATACATAAAACACGCTGCATTAGGACAGCAGAGGCTGCAGCTGCCTTCGAATGTTTAGCAAAAAAGAGAATTGATATTTCTCTACATGCCGGTATTCGGTCAGTGTGTCTTCTTCTCACCTTGCTCCAGAAGCAGCTGCAGAGCTGCACAGCCTTGGAGCTGCAGCTCCTCACTGGTGGGAAACGTCTTCATCGCCTGCACCACCAGGCCAAACACGTCCTCGTCCTCCTCCAGCACCAACAAAGGAGTCATGTCTACGTCGCAAAGCACACAAATACAAAAGTAAAGTACAATCTAATGTTTTGCATCCAGTAATTTTATCTTATACCTGATGATTCTAGCTCATATAACGTATTAATACGGAAGATTTTAATTTGAATAAATGTGTTTGGATTTTTGAGAAGACTAAAAAGCTGCAGTTGCTGCTTCTCGCCGTAGGTGGCGCCAAAGAGAACAAAACGGAGATCCTCAAGATTTTACCTTCAATTCAACACACTTTTCTTATCAGTCAAGTAAATCAACTAAAGTAAATGGGTGAGGCAATATTCAATACTTTAGAACATAATTTCATATTCTTTTTAAACTCATGTATTTTGGTGCCACCTATGGATAATTGTGATATTTACAGATTTTTTTTTTGTTACATAACTGCATATTTGATAAGTGACTGTATTCTAACAAATGCTGATATGATATTATGTAAACATTTTCTCATGAATGTTTCGTCACTATCAGAAGCAGGAAGTCTTTGGCTTTCTTTGATTCCTGTTCCTGGTGGTGCACTGAGTCCACCGACTCCACTCTCAGACAAACGCAGATTCTTTTCTCAGCAGCGTCACATCACGCAAAGCAAACACGACTAATGTTAGATTAGAAGTGAGAGTACGCAGAGAGGTCATTTAAAGAAAGAGCTCTAAAAATAGAGGTTTGGAAGAGGGAACCCCCAAATACCAGACGAGGAGGACACATCCACACACAAAAACGATTTATAGTCGGTTAATGAAACCCTACTGGGTTTTTTTTGTTTTACTTTATAGATTTTTATTTTAATATATATACTTTTGAAGCCTTGCTGTCCTGATCAAATACTCTAATAAGATGTAGAATCACTGTTAATATCACAAACTGTGACCAGGACTTTAGTATAAAGTCACAATAAGGGAATTAAATTGACTCTACGAGATCTTTTGTTCCCGGTGTACCTGATCTGAGCAGCAGCGCCAGGGCTCGCAGTCCAACCATGCTCACTCGACAGTCGGCGCTGTACTGAGACAACACCTTCAGGATCTGCCTGGAGAAACACACCAGGACGAGCCAAAGTTTAACCAGAGCATCAGCCAAGTCAGTTCAAGAGTTTTACCATCTGCAAGCAACGAAAAAAACCTCACAGAAAGTGGGTTCAGATATTGAATATTTCTGAATATTTTCAGAGTAGTCGCTGATTTAGTGACTTGAATGTCATTAGGATAAAAAAAAACTATTTCTAACACACACACACACTAGAAATTAGATTTATTTATTTTTTATTCTTGGGGTCTGTGACGATCTCAAGGAGTAAAAAACATTCCCTCCATATACGCCGAATATACGGTATATGACATTTTTTTGTTAATGATGCCCAAAATGTGCTTATCAAACACTTTTGACAATTGTGACAAAGGAGGATATTTTACAGTTTACTGTCCGCAATGAAACAGAATTTAATAATTATAAATAACTAATATAAAATCAACACTCACAAATAGAACAATTTCTAATTCCCATAATTCCCATATCAGCCAACTTATACACTGATACTGATTCATCATTCAAACTGAAATCTGGATTGTTTGGACAGATGTTAGCCAGTCGTTAAAACTAATATTTTGTGATCCGATATTTTGTGTCGAGGTCTTTGACACGTGGTCGTTAAAATCTATAAACTAGAGGAGAAATGGTCCAAATTCACGATGAACACATGAATGCAACCTTACTGAGTTTCCACTCAACATAAAGCTGTGACATGTATTCAAAGAAATTCTTACTACTAAAGATTATGCCATTAAATTACTATACAAATTCTTATGATTTTTGTTATTAAAATATCAAATGTTTTGTAGTTCTTTAAACTGCTGAGGTTTTTAATCGTATTTTAGGGACAACTGTAACAGCACCATTTTTTTGTAAAGTATAAAAATGTTGGTTTTAATAAATGACTTCATGCTTTCTGCTTTATGTAATCTGGACAACTATACTGGTGTGATGAAGTCATCAACTCCCGGAGTATGACATGACAATATTCATTTATTTACGCTCAACCAATCAGAGAGCATTAACCCCTCGCCTGCACCTACTGGTGCACCGCCAGCACCTCCCACTCCTTAGCTGCCTGCAGAGGTCGGGTCAGCTGCTCCAGCGTTTTGGGGCATATCTCAATCAGCTGACAGAGCAACGACCAGCCCACCTGTGGGAAGAAGAACACGTCATTTATTTAAAAACAGTCAATCGATGAGCATAAACCAGAAAATTAACAATTCCTCCATATGTAAAACAGAACAAAGAGACCGAGCTGCGGTCCAACTCCTTGTGAAAATGCACTTTAACCTGCAGATGCTTTGGGTTACATGTGAAAACGAGTCTGTTATGACCGAGTCTCACAATCGGACCGTCGGCGTGTGTCATGCTACAACCTGAAACTGATAAAGCTGCAATATACAGCAGTCACAAGACGCTATAAACACGCTGAGCCGGGCGAGGACATGCCAGCCGTGGAGGACTTTTTAACTGCACAGAGCTGCAAAAAATGAAAGCTCACGATGGCCGCTTTTGTTGCATAGAACAACACGATGCTGATGCAAAATGAAAAGCAAAGCAAATGAAAAGGTACCTGCTGGACTCCTCTGCTGCTGATGTAGGATGACAGCACCAACATGAGGGGGACGTGCACGTCTTTGTCTTCAAACAGTTCGGCTGCTGCAACAAAGAGCGACAGAGAAGAAGACGTTTTCACCCTAGTTTCTATTTTTAAATGTACAACAATGCTCGGAGAGCAGAAGCAGCAACGATCCCGTTGTAGCTGCAAGGCTGGTTGTGTTTCACTGATTTCCAAAGGCCGTCAAAATGAGTCGGAGAGATGAAAACACGTGAATAAGAGAGGGAAAAGAAATCAAATGAATTTAATAGACACATTTAATTCTGTGGAGACATGAAGAGGAATACGAGTTCGGATAAATCACTCAGATATTCCATCGCATAAAACAAAGCAAATCCTTTTTTTCTCTTGATTAATTAATAAATCAAGTGTGTATTCAGGTAGAAGAAGGAAGCGTTAACGATGCATTGAGAGTAGTTCAGGTGCATCATAATCTACAATATAACAGTTTGCATGCGTTTCATATCTTTAGCAGCAAAGAAAAGAAGCACAATAAATAACATGACATTTGTTCATGAATAGAGTGTAACGGGATATTTTCTCACTGTGGTACTATTTTAGACATTTAATTTTAGACATGGTCAAAGGATCGTATGCCTGTTGACGGTGGGGAATGTACATTTACAACATTTAAGTATTTGTACTTTACTTGCGTATTTCCAATTTATGTAACTTCATAAGTTAAATCTCAGTGGGAAAATCTTGTAATTGGTGATTTTGAATTGGAATTTTTCTGATAAACTGAAGGATCAAATGTTCCTTATAATATCAATACTGTTTAAGCTAAATAAACTACTTTAAAACCCACATGGAGTCACTGGAAAATGATTTTTTTGGAGCTTGTAAACTTTTTAGTGGTTCTTCTAGAACAGAAACAATACAGACACATGATAATGTTATAGAAAATGATGCATTACTGGAGATTAAAGTAACAAACAGTGCATAATGTAGTTCAAAGTAAAAGTATATACTAAAATGCAGATGAGTAAATATATAACAGTAAAACACTGCATAGTGTGTACTTCAACTTTTGACACTTAAAGTACATTTCGTTATTAATAAAACGTGCTTTTACTTTTAAATGCAGGACTTTAGTTGAAGGAGTGTCCCCATGCTGGTCCTTCACCGGCACCGCGGCCTCGTCTGAAGGACCAGCAGGGGGACAGCAGTGTTTCCTACCGTAGTCGGTGTGCGCCAGGAACAGCAGGTCCTGGATGATCTGAATCAGGGTGCACAGCTGTCGGTCCTCCTGAGGAGTCCTCAGCCTCACCAGCAGCTTCCTCAGCCTCTCCTCCAGCTCCTCTCTGTGAACCATGATCTCCGAACGGCTGTTTTCCAGCTGACGACCCGACGTGCGCGGAGGTTAGCCGGCGGAGGGCTTCGAGCGGCCGCGCTGCGAGCTACGGTCCTACGGGGAGACACGACCTAACTTCCGCGGTCATATCTCGACACAACATGACCGAGTCTGATCATTCACACCATGACAGGAGCTCCGGTAGTCAGAGGAAGGTGTCCGATTAGGGAAGCTGTCGGGTGTCGCGCAGCTTCGGTTCCGGCGTTGACATCACGGTCCTCGGCTAACTCTTCCTCCGGCTGACGCGCTGTTCCTGTTTGCGGAGTCGAGAAGACTTTCGGTTGTTTGTGTGTGAAACAGCCGGCGGGTCCTCGGGCAGGCAGGTCCTCTGACGGGCGGGTCCTCGGGCAGGTCCTCTGACAGGCGGGTCCTCTGACCGGTAGGTCCTCTGACGGGCAGGTCCTCTGACAGGCAGGTCCTCTGACGGGCGGCTCGCTGCTTCTCTCCGGTCACATCACGTGACTTCGGCCGGAGAAACAAAACAAACTTCCGTTGAAGAGAAGTGGAGCTGGAGGAAGATGCGCGCGCAGCACGACGACTCAACGTGCGCAGCGCGTGCGCGTCATGTCGTCGGTACAGTTAACGCAGATTAAATGATCTCAAACTAGACTTTGAAGTGTCGAGTGGCTCCTCCTCCTCCACCACCTCCTCCTCCACCTCCTCCTCCTCCCACCTCCACCACCTCCACCACCACCTCCACCACCTCCTCCTCCACCACCGACCTGAACTGTGCTCCTCCTCCTGCACCAGTTCAAGGAGCTGGTTGTCACCGACCTGAACTGTGCTCCTCCTCCTGCACCAGTTCAAGGAGCTGGTTGTCACCGACCTGAACTGTGCTCCTCCTCCTCCTCCAGTTCACGGAGCTGGTTGTCACCGGCCTGAACTGTGCTCCTCCTCCTGCACCAGTTCAAGGAGCTGGTTGTGACCGACCTGAACTGTGCTCCTCCTCCTGCACCAGTTCACGGAGCTGGTTGTCACCGACCTGAACTGTGCTCCTCCTCCTGCACCAGTTCAAGGAGCTGGTTGTGACCGACCTGAACTGTGCTCCTCCTCCTGCACCAGTTCAAGGAGCTGGTTGTCACCGACCTGAACTGTGCTCCTCCTCCTGCACCAGTTCAAGGAGCTGGTTGTCACAGACCGACCTGAACTGTGCTCCTCCTCCTGCACCAGTTCACGGAGCTGGTTGTCACCTCCTCCTCCTGCACCTGAACTGTGCTCCTCCTCCTGCACCAGCACCAGTTCACGGAGCTGGTTGTGTCACCGGCCTGAACTGTGCTCCTCCTCCTGCTCCAGTTCACGGAGCTGGTTGAGCTGTGTTGTTCACGGAGCTGGTTGACCGACCTGAACTGTGCTCCTCCTCCTGCACCAGTTCACTGGTTGAGCTGGTTGTGACCGACCTGAACTGTGCTCCTCCTCCTGCACCAGTTCAAGGAGCTGGTTGTCACCGACCTGAACTGTGCTCCTCCTCCTGCACCAGTTCAAGCTGGGAGCTGGTCCTGTCAAGGACTGGTTGTGACCGACCTGAACGACCGACCTGAACTGTGCTCCTCCTCCTGCACCAGTTCAAGGACTGGTTGTGCTGAACCTCCTCCTGCACCAGTTCAAGGAGCTGGTTGTGACCGACCTGAACTGTGCTCCTCCTCCTGCACCAGTTCACCGACCTGAACTGTGCTCCTCCTCCTGCACCAGTTGTGGTTGTCACCGGCCTGAACTGTGCTCCTCCTCCTGCACCAGTTCAAGGAGCTGGTTGTGACTGACCTGAACTGTGCTCCTCCTCCTGCACCAGTTCACGGAGCTGGTTGTGACCGACCTGAACTGTGCTCCTCCTCCTGCACCAGTTCAAGGAGCTGGTTGTCACCGGCCTGAACTGTGCTCCTCCTCCTGCACCAGTTCAAGGAGCTGGTTGTCACCGACCTGAACTGTGCTCCTCCTCCTCCTCCAGTTCACGGAGCTGGTTGTGACCGACCTGAACTGTGCTCCTCCTCCTGCACCAGTTCAAGGAGCTGGTTGTCACCGGCCTGAACTGTGCTCCTCCTCCTGCACCAGTTCAAGGAGCTGGTTGTCACCGACCTGAACTGTGCTCCTCCTCCTCCTCCAGTTCACGGAGCTGGTTGTGACCGACCTGAACTGTGCTCCTCCTCCTCCTCCAGTTCACGGAGCTGGTTGTGACCGACCTGAACTGTGCTCCTCCTCCTCCTGCTGCGCATCTATCTTTGTAGTTACGGTGTCTGCGCTGTGAGCGGGACGTCCTGCAGGCGGTCTGTCGCAGACAATAAGTGACTTTAATTATATGACCATTCATCTCATTCAGAAAATGAACAGTCCGGATACGAAGTGAAGTGTTTACACTTTGTTTAATTTCTCAAGATGCGAAAAATTTAAGAAATAGAAAAGTATAGATTTGAGGTTTATTTGCTCTTTATTTGTCTGTTTGTGACATGTGTCTGTTTATTCTCGCAAATATGCATATGGAAAACTTGCAAAATAACATTGCAAAAAACGTTTAACATCTATCTACCTACCTAGTTTGTCAGAAGGATTGCTGTACAGTTTAAACAATGGTTTTAAATGCAAATGCCTGCTGTTTTAGGAGGACCACTGTAAACTAAACTAAATGGGCGTGTTCCTCCTTTCCTGCGGCAAATTTGGTCCAACACAAACTTCCTCCTTATCGAAGGACCTCAGATGCAGCAGTCGTCCACAATATGCTTTTTGTAATGTATAGTTGGTTTTAGTTTGCCCATTTTGAACCGATAGTTAAGATAAGGTAAAGTACCTTCCGGTATGGTGGCTTGATAAATAATGTAACCGATGGAAAATTGCAAACAGATGAATGAGTGTATCGCACTGATTATGCAGCTATATTAGGATGAGGCTATTTCATACATTTAAAAACATCTTCGGGATAAAAAATGTGTCGGTGACGTGTTTGCCGAGTTGACGCAGAGACGCAACAGATGTCCTGGATTTATGTTTTAACGGTGTCAAATATGCCGATAAACACCGATTCTTTAAAATGATAGATTTTTGAATGGAGTTTGGTGCTGCGCTCCACAACACGGTGAACTGCCCTTCGGTCAGGTGACGTCACACCAACATGGCCGCACCCGCAGCACGGGTTTCCGGTCCCGTGAGCAGTAAACAAACATTTTGAGCCAGCCTGGAGGGACCGGAGGACGCCGTGTTAGGCGACATGACTTCACAGTTAACAAGACGAGCTTCGAGCGACGTGTTGTCGTCAGCTGAGAGCAGCTTTTAGCACCTGGACGCGTTTCTTGGACGACTAAACGTGCACAGGTCTGACGTCACAGCTGCAGATTACGTCTGCTGGTGAACATTAATTCAACTGTTCTCTCCTTCTGTATGGACCGCCTTTTAAAACTCAATGCCTTGAAGCTGCTTCATTAATACTTCCTGTACGTCACTAAATGTGTCCCCCAGCCCAGTTAGTGCAGGGGGAACCAGCTGTCTGTCAAACTCACCTGCTGTCTGTTAAACTCACCTGCTGTCTGTTAAACTCACCTGCTGTCTGTTAAACTCACCAGCTGTCTGTTAAACTCACCTGCTGTCTGTCAAACTCACCTGCTGTCTGTCAAACTCACCTGCTGTCTGTCAAACTCACCAGCTGCTTTCTCCTCCGTCCAGCAGCCACGATCAATACAGCTTGAAGCACACACGTGACGTTATGGGCAGCAGGAGGTCGAGAGCAGCGGAAGATGGAGAGCGGCGTCTCATCGGTTCTCCATCGGAGGATCCCGGAGTCGCCTCCACGCCCACTTTTGTCTACGTGTTGGCGTTTTTCTCGGCCTTGGGAGGCTTCCTCTTCGGGTACGACACCGGGGTGGTCTCCGGGGCCATGCTGCTCCTGAAGAGGGAGATGAACCTGAGCACCATGTGGCAGGAGCTGCTGGTCTCCAGCACCGTCGGCGCCGCCATGCTCTCCGCCCTGAGCGGAGGCGCCCTGAACGGCCGGCTGGGACGCAGGATCTGCATCCTGCTGTCCAGCTTCATCTTCAGCGTCGGCGGCGTCATCTTGAGCGTGGCCCCGGGCAAGGAGGTCCTTCTAGTTGGCAGAGTCACCGTGGGTTTGGGCATAGGTGAGTTGGGGTTTGGAAATCCTAAAAAAGTTGTGGCAGAGTTAGAAGTCATTGTCCTCCGTGTGTATGCCAACATGAAACCCTTTTTTCCCATCAGGCATTGCTTCCATGACCGTTCCTGTGTACATCGCCGAGGTTTCCCCCCCTCACATGCGAGGTCAGCTGGTCACCGTTAACTCCCTCTTCATCACGGGCGGCCAGTTCATCGCCAGCGTGATCGACGGGGCCTTCAGCTACCGGGGCCACGATGGCTGGAGGTGCACATCTTTTTCCCGATGGTCACCATGACGACGGTTTACTTCAGACATCGTAGTTGTTTGTAAGATGCAGCTGTCTCCTCTCCGTGCCGTAGGTACATGTTGGGTCTGTCCATCGTCCCGGCCGCGCTGCAGTTCTTCGGCTTCATCTTCCTGCCGGAGAGCCCCCGTTGGCTCCTCCAGAAGGGGCGGAGCCAGGAGGCCCTTGACGTTCTCAGCCAGATACGAGGCGGCCGGAGCGTCGGCGAGGAGTACGACAGCATCCGAGCCAGCATGGAGGAAGAGGAGAAACAGGCGGGTGGAGGTGAAAGAGTGAAAAACAGAAAACCAACATGACACAATGAGTTTTGTGAAGAATTAGAGTTAAAGTTTAAATTTTTGTTGGCTGGTTTTGTAGGAGGCCTCGTTATCGTGCGCATCCTCAGCCACGGGCCGACCCGCAGGGCTCTCATCGTTGGCTGCGGCCTCCAGATGTTTCAGCAGCTGTCTGGGATAAACACCGTCATGTAGGTCAACAGCTTATCTTCTGATAGCGCCCCTCGTTATTATCTCCCCGCCGCCTGATAGCGTTGCTCCCTGATTGTGATAAATCGGAGCCTGTTTCTTTTTACTGTCCGACTGCAAACGTTTGTGGCGGCTTCTCTCGTAGGTACTACAGTGCAACCATCCTGCAGATGGGCGGGGTGCGGGACGATAAACAGGCCATCTGGTTGGCCGCGGCGACCTCCGCCACCAACTTTGTGTTCACCTTGGTTGGAGTGCTGCTCGTGGAGCGAGTGGGCCGCAGGAAGCTGACGCTGGGCAGCCTGCTGGGTTCGTAATAACAATATTAACACAGTTAGTTAGTGGTTGACAGATGATTGAGTTTATTTGTGACAAATGTAATTAAACATTTCTAAAGGCAAATTGTGACTGACATTTTTTTTTTTTCATTTTTAGTTTAGTTTAGTTTTAGTCAGTGAAACTCTTAAACTGTTTGTGTATAAATCCATATTAAAATAGAATAACTATTGCATTATTCAACATTTTCATTTTTGAATAAATTGTATGGACAACATACAGATATGTGAGTATCAGTATGTATGTTGATTTGTGAGGACATGAAAAGTCTTTCAATGAACAGAATGCAAGAAAAGTTGCTCGTGGTAAATTAAAAAATGTTCCTTTTGTGTGTTTCTTCTATTGTTATTTATAATGATTATATTCTCAATGAAATTTACTGTTTCAGAATTGTTTGATAATCATATTTTAGGGATAATTGCAAACAATATGTGTTTATATAAGCTGATATATCAATATCAGAATGTTTTTCTTTCTTTTGGCTTTATTGGCCTCAAAAGCATCAGTCGGGCTCTGGATGTTATTTATAGACAAACACAATGAAATATAGACATATGTGTTGGCTTTAGTTATTTATAGTTGATGTGGACTTCCTTCTCAGAGCTTTATTTATTGTCTGTTTGTCTCTTATTCAGGTACCAGTCTGAGTCTGGCTGTGCTGGCAGTCGGGTTCTTGCTGTCTGCCCTGAACTCTCCGCCCGTAACGCTCCACCCAGTCGACCCTCACAACTCCACCTGCAGACTATACGGGTAAAAACAAAATCATCGATCAGACACTTATCGATATTTAAAGTGCAGCATCCTCCTGGTGGGATTGTCAGTGATGCAGCTTTTGCTCACTCTCCCAAAGAGTGAAAGCGTCTTTCTAGTCGCGCAGTTTTGTATCCGTGCGACTGATTTCTACGCTAACGGTGTGTTTAAATATACTTTAAATATGGTATGACTCGGTTTTTCTCTAACCTGACACAGCAGATGGTTTGTTACACAGACGTCGTCCTCGGAAACCGTTTGGAAAAGTTCAGGCACTTTGAAAAATAACTTGGCATGTGATTGGATGAACCGTCTGTCAATCACGATCTTATTGTTTTTGAGCTAACAGCCAAATCTTTCATTGCACAGATGTGAATTGTAATATTTCTCAGTTATTTCCTATTTTGTTCCACATTCTTCAAATAGATGATTTGATGAATTAACAATGTCTGTGAAATTAATCTCCCAACGAGTCTAATTTCTGTTTTATAATTATAGCTATAAAAGGGTTTTTTGAGGGACTGGTTTAATTGAAATGCATAAAGAGAAGACATAAATAAAGCTAAATTCAACTCTTAACTCCAAATGTTAAATTCCATTCACTTGTGTGAGGATTTAACTGAAGAATATGACTCCACCTCATCCTTCTTCCTGTCTTTGACAGCGTTGTTTTCCGCTTCATCTGTATCTGTGTTTTTATCGCAAGCTTCATTCATCACAGCTGACAGGGCGGTACGAGCCGGCCGCTCTGCAGATAGTGTCTGAGGTTTTGACATTCAGCTCTGTCCCGCAGGTCCTGTGAGCGCTGCATGTTGGATCCGGGTTGTGGATTTTGTTACCGTGACAACGGCACCAGAGTGTTCGACTCCTCCTGCGTCCCTGTCGATCAAACCTTCACAGATTACCCGGCCTGGGGAAGGTCAGACTCCGGCTTTCTAAGATGTATATGAAGTGTCGTCACACAGTTACGCAACTTTTTCTGCAGCCCAGTGATGCACAGAGCGGAGCAGTAACCTTCGTTCGTGAGGATGCCCGTTTACGTCAGCACCTGAGTTACACGCATCTTTGTGCATTTCCTATTTAACCGTGGACCTGAGCAGAGAACACATTTCATTTTGTGTCAAACTTTGGAAGTCTGGAGTCGAGACCCTTGAAATGTTTGAATGTTTCAGAAAACCTGCGGCATCGAAGCAAAGAGCCCGAGAGGTTGTTGGAGTGACACTTGCAGTTGAAAAGAGGCAGAACGTCTTCATAATTTTTTCAAAATTGTCAGAGTCTATAAAATCAGCTGCATCAAACTAACAGATGTCGCATTCCCATCAATGTCTCCGCGGTTTGAGGTTTGATTGTTTGACCGCCTTCTGCTGTGGTTTAAAGGCACATAAGTAGAGAATTAGCGCCACCTACAGTCTATCTGGAGGTGCTCAACTTCAGTATTCAACCAAGGACACTTCAATCAGCTTCTGTTGACACAAGCTTAACAGATTTGTTTGCAAAGCCAAACACTGCAGGCAGTGAATAGCTCCTGTTCTCCATAAACTGTATTTTTAAACTATGATCGAGTGAATACTGTAACGGGCATAAAATGAGCAGTAGAAGTTAGTGAAACCAGTTCATGGTCACTTTTCTGACAGCCATCATCCTCCAGAGTCAGACTGACTTCTACTGTGATGTTCGGAGGCAGATGAGGGAAAACATTCACTGCAAAACCACCTGAACTGTGGCGCCATGGCAACATGCTTCTCCAACATGACAACGTGCCTTCACAGTGCGTTGAAACGCAATCTTTGCTCTCCACTCGCCACGTTCGGCTTCCTTCGGCAACTTTCTGTTCCCTAAAAGTTTGACACGAGTTTCGCTGGTCACAAAGACGTGTGTAACTCAGAAACCAGTTTACATCCTACTCATGTGGCTCTCATCATCACAAGTCGCCTCTGTCTGGACGTGTACTTACAGTAATAGATCAAAGATGCAGGCTTCTCTTGCTGGATAATTGAGATTGAATTGAAACGGCCTCGTCAGCAGTTTCTTTCATTTCCTACATGTAGGTGTTGGAACCAGACAGAAGCAGCTGGCGGACCGATGTGGGCGTACAACTACTGTCCCACATCGTACTCCTGGATCGTCCTGATGGGCCTCATCCTCTACCTGGCCTTCTTTGCTCCAGGTCTGAAAGCAGCTTCTCTCCTTTTCTGAACATCCATCACTTATCCTGTCATCCAGAGATGAGTCATGTCCATCTTGACCATTGTTCTGAGATAGTTTCTAAAACCCCGTTTCCCAAAAGGTTGGGACGCTGTGTCAAATGTAAATAAAACACATTGCAATGATTTGCAAATCACATAAACCCATATTTGAATGATTGTCTGTACTGCAGCTCCAAAAAATGCCTCGACCAAAAAACAAACGTGTGCGATGATGATGATGATGATGATGATGATGAAGAAGAAGAAGAACCAACAGTTGATGTTTTATTACATCCCTGACTTGAGTAAATGACACCCGTGCTTCTTGTTGTAGGTATGGGCACCACGCCGTGGACCGTGAACTCGGAGATATACCCACTGTGGGCTCGCAGCACCGGCAACGCCTGCTCAGCTGGAGTCAACTGGATCTTCAACGTCCTGGTGTCTCTCACCTTCCTGCACGTCGCCCAGTTTCTGACCTACTACGGTAAAAGGGATGGATGGATGGATGGATGGGTTTTAAATAGACATGTAAGAATATGTTGTTGGTGGAAGTAACTTCTTCAACCTCAGTCTGAGGACTTTTCTTCAGTCTGATCTTAAAATTCCTCAAAAGTTTACATCAAGTTTTAACAAAATACAATAATAATAATTATAATTATAATAATAATTGCAGAAACCCAAAGAAAGCAACCAGACAGCGATTCTAAATGAACAAAGTGTTCTCATGCTGTGTGACCTTTGACCCCAGTAATCCTGCAGCCCTGATTGGTTCAGAACCTGATAATATAAAGGACTCGTGGATCTCCCTCTTCCAGGTGCCTTCTTCATGTACGCGGGCCTGGTGCTGCTGGGTCTCCTCTTCGTGCTCGGTTGCCTCCCGGAGACTCGCGGCCTGCAGCTGGAGGACATGGAGAACCTGTTCACCGGTCAGCTCTGCCACTGCGGAGGCTCCTCCCCCGGTGACAGCAGCCACGCCCACTACACCCGGGTAAAAGGAAACAACTTCCTCCCCTCTGATGACGAGGTCTCCGACATAGAGTAGACCATCTGTTGGTTTCTCTTTCTTTCTGTTGGAGAGTGGGAAGACCGCTCATGTAGGAGGAGAAGGGATCACGTCGCCCTCTGGTGGCTGTGATCAGACATGAGCAGAAACAGGCTGATTGACTAGAACTGGAGTTTTCTAATCTGTCAATCATCTTTTTTTTTTTTTTTTCCATCTGCCTTTATCTCACCTGAAAGTTGGGCTGCCTTACTTTTTTTTTTCTGTTGTGCTTTCTCCTCATTTCCCATCATCCTCTCTGTCGTGATAAAAGCTAACATGGAAGCTACACTGGCCAGTATTAGTGTGGATGGGATGATAAAAATCATAAAGTACCTGAAACTGGAACCGATGATCTGGAACTCTTTCAAGAAAACTCTGATCTGATTGAAGGATTTTTGTTTCAGCAGAAAGTTTTATTTGACCCATATTTTGAACACACTGCGACTACACACTTAATAAACCAGCAAGAATGTGTTTGTGTTCAAGCCTTAAAGATCTGTCGCTTAATATTAATCCACTTTCAGACCGTGTCAGATGCTTTAATTGATTTCATAGATTTATATTTGGACTTTTCCAGGTCTGCTTGTTGTGGAAAACTTTGTGGGAACCGGTTCTTGTTCAACTCACGAACGTGGGTCCGGAGCTGATTGTGTGTTGCTGCTGTTGGGGGAAAGATTGCACTTTAAAAGCACCAAGGTGTCTCATACGAATATGCCAGATGCTTCAATACTTTCTTTTCATGTCCTTGTTCTTACAGCTCAGATAATCGTGACCAACAGCACCTTCGTGCTGAATGTCCTTTTTGCACCGGCCCACTTTGTTAATTGCTGATTTCCTTCTGCGGTACTGTGAGCATTGAGAAATAGTTTTCTTATGCTGCCCTGTTTTTAAGATTAAGCACAGGCTATGAAATGTTTGGAAATTGCATAAAACTTCCTCATGGGAACACAAAAATACTTTATATTTATATTTAATGCTTCCAGATCTGACATTCTTTCACACGCTGGGTCGTACTGGTTGTAAAAAATCATGCACTTATGTCAGCCATCCACTATTTATGTAAAACTAACTGATTTCCATCCTGTGTGGGAAATTAAAAAGGCAGGGTATTTAAATTTATATAGGAAAATTTGCTAATGTTCAGAATACAGACATTTTGTACAAGAGAAATAATTTACCTTCAGGAAGAAGATGCGTTCTGTCGTCAACATTTTGTATGGGATGCTCATATTGTTTGTGAAGTCTCTTTTTTATTTAATTTCTTCATTAATGTGATATTTTTGGAAACAACTTTTTAGGGCCCGACCACCGATGGTGCGAAAGCCCTATTGTTATTCGAGAAGTTATTATTTTTTTCATTTCGAATTTTGTTGCCATTTTGGGCAACTCGCACATGTACTTTAACGAACTCCTCCTAGGGATTTTGTCGGACCAACTTGAAATATTTTCTGTGCACAGTTAACATGTTTGGGATTAAAAGTTATCAAAAGAATTTGTTTTCCTCGATGCGTGTGCCCGTAGCATGGTGGCCATTTTGAGCGTCTCGCCATGAAACTACGGGTTGCTTTAAATCTTGTGTACATGGACCAACCTTCTCCAAACATCACAGGTATGATAACAGCCCCGCCCTGAAGACCCCTGTGTGGTAATATTCGCTCATAGTCATAGCGCCCCCTGTTGGCCACTGGAAATGACACTTTTCATACTTTCACATGCTACGTCGAGCTGGTTGATCCCATGAACCTAAAGTTGGGTCACAATAACCTAAACAGGTAGTTGATGATATATTGAGACATTCGTTCGACTGTCAATGGGCGTCGCCATGATGATGCGGCAAACTTTGATGTCTTGCCGTGACACAGGAAGTTGATGTTTAAGGTCAAAGGATGCTTGAAACCTCACGAAACGTGTCACATACATCCAACGCAGTGAGACGATACATGTTTTGTGAGTGGGCGTGGCCAAACAGCTCACCAGCACCCCCTAAAGTGCAGCCCCGGCACCTAGTTTCACCTACATGCACCAAATTTGTTGGACACATGTATCACACCGAGATGTAGAAAAAAAGTCTCTTGGCATCATGAATTTGTTTTTGTCAATCAGTGTGCATGTGGCTTGACGGCCATTTTGAGCATCTCGCCATGAAACTACAAGTGACTAACTTTTATGTACATATTCCGATCTTCCTCAAACAATACATCTTTGATAACAGTCCCGCCCTGAAGACACCAGTATGGTAATATTCACTCAGTCGTACCGCCCCCTCCTGTAGACTGAAAACAATATCTCTAGAACCCCTCGAGGGAATTACTTCAAACTTGGCAAAAAGATTCACTTGACCTCAGGGATGACCTGATTCTAGTCAGGTAGTGAAAAGGTTAAAGTTCAAGGTCACTATGACCTCAGCCCTCTCATCCATCCCATTCTTATAAACACAAAACACCTAAAGGGGGATTTTCCAAACTTTGTAAAAGATTCACTTGGTAGCAACAATGAATTGATGAGGTTCTGCTGGTCAAAGGTCATTGGACCTTATATCCTTCCCTTTCTTGGTAATATATCAGGGACCTTCTCCAAATCTGGCCCAAATGTTCACTTGAACTAATGGATGGACTGACTCCATTTTGGTGATCAAAGTTCAATGGTTAAGGTCAATGGGACCTCGTGTCCATCCTGTCCACACACTCCATTCTTTAGAACGGAATCACTCGGGAAGACCTGGAGGGACCTTTTCAAATTTGGGACAGAAGTTAACTTCGACTCAACAATTAACATCACATATTAAACCATGCTTATGAGCACAATACCTGGGGAACACATGAAGGCAATGTCTTCAAATTTGGCACAAAGGTTTACTTGGCTTTAACAATGAAGTGATTGTTGGTCACCTCACATTTATCAGTCTTATCAGCAATACAAGGAATGCCTTGAGGTCATTTCTTAAAATTTGGCACAGGCATTCACTTGGACTCTGGGATGAACCAATTAAAATTGGTTGGTCAAAGGTAACAGACATAGGGGGGGGAAGTAGTTTGTATAGATATGAATTTAAACTACAACTGGAGTAGTTAAGGAGACACACAACCACTAGTCAGTAGTTTTAGTTTTCCCCGCAACGTTCCGATAACTTGACTGACCTGATCAGTAAACTTTACAGTGTTCATGGAAATAAGGTACATTTCTCCCAACAGTTGGAACCTGATTCAAAAGAAACATCAACTTTGGAAAATCAGACACCAAATACATGGGTTTTAAATTTCAACATGAGCTTTATTGGCTACCGTTTTAAAATGGGCACAAAACACAGTGACATGAGTCATAATGATTCACGGACAGATAAAAACAGCAGTGAAACCTCTGCACCATGGAGACCTGCAAGACAAAAGACCAGAATCAGTGAACCGTCATCAGATACCGAGTGAAGTGATCCTCAGAAGACTCCTTTAACTGGACCTTTAGGACCTTGGCTTTGCGTGGAGGTCTTGCTGGTGTACTGGAACACTGGCACTGGTTGGAACAAAGCCTCTGGTTTTAGCAGGTTTGCCCACCCAAGCGGCTGCTGTACTCTGAAGAGCTGCCAGGACCAATGGAAACTCCAGAATCATGGGAGCTGGCGCTCTGGTCAGAGCTCCCCGGTCCCCCGGACACATACTGCCACATGCTCGGTGGAGCAGCTGAGGAGAAACAAGTGGAGGAAGAAGCAGCGGTCATGTCGAGCTCAGCTTTAACAGCTCATCTCACTGCTTCATTGGTGTCTTACCCTTTTCATAAGGACGGCAGGTGATGCTTCCAATCAGCAGACAGGAAATCCACAACAGCCTGCAGACACATGGTGGTTTCAGAGAATCCAGTTTAACACCAGTGGTTCTGACCCATTGAACCCAGCAGTCACCATGAGCCGTCCTGTTTCCTACAATAAAGTACTCACCTCATTCTGCTGCAGTTGGTTGTGGGTAGAGTTAAAGCTGACTGTGACTTGCCTCTGATCCACTGCACAGTTTTTCCTCAGTGCTGCTTCAACCTGCAGCAGCTGCTTTTACATGATCCTCAGTGTGGAGGAACTGATTGATCAGTGGAAACAGCTGCTGCTGGACGACACAAAGGTGTAGTTCATTAGAACCGGAGGATTGACGAGGGCAGCTTCTACTTGGTTCTCACTGGATCTCCTCATAGGTGGCTGTGGCTCAGATGGTAGAGCGGGTTGCCCCATAACTGAAAGTTTGGTGGTTCAATTCCTTTCTCTTCCTGTCCACATGCCAAAGAGTTCTTGGACAAGACCATGAGTTTCTCCTGATGGTGTAAAATTGGTGAGTAGGAAACAGTGTAAAGTGCATTGAGACCATGAAGATGATCAAGAGTTTTAAAAGTACAGACCATTTACCATTTGGGCATAGAGCAGATAAAGGTTCCATTTCATTGTTTTTGTACACTGATATCACACTACAACAGACCCTAACCCTAAGCACTAAAGCCTTGGATTTGTACTCTACTTACGACAGTAAACCTACCCACTTATTAGGGCCTGAGCACCGATGGTGCGAAAGCCCTATTGTTATTCGTAAAGTTATTATTCTTTTATTCCTGAAAGTTTAAATGCAGTTTTGGAGGCTTTATCATATTCAAAAACTCATGAAAGTTTTTACACATCTCCCCTGGTGAAAAATTTCGTATTCTAGTGGAGTCACGAGTGGGCGTGGCCAAATGGCTCGCTAGCGCCCCCTAAAGAGATGCCTTGGCGGCCACATTCACCTACATGTACGAAATCCAGTGGACATGTGTATCACACCTAGACGTACAAAAAAGTTACATTGCACCGTTATGTCAACTTGACAGGAAGTCCGCCATTTTGAATTTAGTCGCCATTTTGGGCGATTTCACACATGTTGTACTTTAACAAACTCCTCCGAGGGATTTTGTCAGACGGACTTGAATTTTTTTCTGTACACAGTTAACATGTTTGGGATTAAAAGTTATCAAAAATAATTAGTTTTCGTCGATGCGTGTGCCCATAGCATGGCGTCCATTTTGAAGGTCTTAGCATGAAACTACGAGCTGCTTTAAATCTTATGTACATGGACCGACCTTCTCCAAACATCACAGGTATGATAACAGCCCCGCCCTGAAGACCCCTGTGGGGTAATATTCGCTCATAGTCATAGCGCCCCCTGTTGGCAACTGGAAATTACACTTTTCATACTTTCACATGCCACGTCGAGCTGGTTAATCCCATGAACCTAAAGTCGTGTCAGAATAGTGTAAACATGAAGTTGATGATATATTGAGAAATTTCGTTCGACTTTGTCTAAGGGCATCACCGTGGCGATGCGGCAAACTTTGATGTCTCGCCGTGACACAGGAAGTTGATGTTTAAGGTCAAAGGATGCTTGAAACCTCACGAAATGTGTCACATGCATCCCATATTCACTCATAGTCGTAGCGCCGCCTGCTGGAGACAGGCAACGAGACAAAAATTGCAACTTTAAGGAGGGAAATGCGTTCCCTTGCGCAGTGCATGTCAGGGAGCCGATGTCGGGGAGCCGACACGCAACGTGTGAGGGCCCGGTATCACTGCTTGCAGTTTTAATTTAATTTGCTTCTTTCATCTAACAAACAGTCCAAAGCCCAAAGATATTCACTTCTCCATCATACATGACTAATCTGCAGGTTTTAGAGACTGAAACCAGCAAAATCTTTGTTTTTTATTATTTGAAAAATACTCAACAAGAGTTCATCATTTTAGTTTTTAAAGGTTTTTTTCTGTTTTACTTCCCTCTTGTTTCTAGCCAGGCAGTTATTTCTTTTTACACAGGTTTTAAGATTTAATTTGAAGTGCTCACAACATTAAAAAAAAAAAAAAAAATCACATTTAAATTCCCCATCATTGTTCTGGAAATCTTGTATCCCAAAACTTGAAAAAAGTAAAAACCAAAACTTCTTGCATGGTGATTTCCACAAATATTTTTTTAACATAAATTGTGTGAACTGGCCCTTTAAATTCCGCTAATCTGCATATTAACATTCAAAGAACCTTTTGGACAGCCGGTCACATTCTCCCTTCATGCAGCTTCTGATTTGTCTTCATTATAACATGCACTGAGCGTGTCTGTTCATCAGTCATTTATTAAATCAAACTATGTATTAAAATCCTCATTGATGCATGTTTTTACCTACGCTACATGCTCAGCAGACGTTTAACATTTAAACTCTAACAGGAAGCTCATCATCTGTTAACTTAACAACTGGGATGTAACAAAATAAGCTGTGCTGACAGCAATGTTGAGAAACAAGTTCAATGTTTGGAGCCATTGGTTACAGATCAGCTCTTTATTGTAAAATTAAAAAGGTAAAACTGGCAATTTTTTATTTGAATCCTATTGTTGACAAATCAAAAAGAAAAATATGATTTCATTGTATTAGTAAGGTTTGTGTTTGGTTTCTCCACATTTCAAACATTGTAAAACATTTTGAAGAACAATATAAGAAGATAGAAGATGTTGATTGATGATGTGATAAAATTCAGTCTTCAGGTCTCCGTTATATTTTAAACTTGTGTAGCTGACCTGGTTATGGTTCCATGTTATGTTTTATTGCTATAAAATGAACCAAAGTAGAGTCATTTGAATTTACTTAACTAAACGTGTGTGGAAATTGTTGACATAATCAGGTTAAGGTAGGTAGGTAGGTAGGTAGGTATATACTTTATTAATCCCCGAGGGGAAATTTTTTCACCACAGCAGCATACATACAGGAGCAATAATAGAAACAATAGAATAAAATAATAATAGAATAGAATAATATTAAGTTGAAACTACAAATTATAGTTTTGTTGGTCTCAATAAATAATGTGAAAAAAGTCAGTAAAATGAAAAGTGAAGTGCAGTAAAATGACATCAAGAAACTGTAAACAGAAAATCAATAGTTTTTAATTTACCTGTATTAATTTGTAAAACTCTGAACAAAACTGCAATTCAAAAAAATATACAGCAGTTAAAATGAAACAATAAAGTTTTTTCATGTTATACTTTACAGTTCAGAATTTAAAGTACTGTAAAAGTACAGTAAAATGATATAAAATTGAGAGTTTTTAAATCAGGTGAGGCGACCTTCCTTCAAAGATGCTGTAAAGTAGAAATGAAAATTAGTTTTAAGTTCATCACACCACTGAAGTATGGGTTGTTAACTACCCATCCAAATTTGAATGAAAAAAACTACCGACAAGTTTGTTAAATTAGGCTTTGAAATTTTGAAATAGTGAGAAAATCATCAGTCTTCTCTGCTCTGAGACTGGGGGGGCGTGTCCTGAAGGAGCTGAAGCTCCGCCCCCTCGCTGGAAGGTGTTCAGTGTTCAGTAGGACAGTCCTGTGGCTGCAGTTCTTTTCCCCACTAAGTCTGACATCCAACCTCTCAGTGACTTTATACGTGATGTCCCACTGGTCCTCTGTCTCTCTGGTGGACGGAGCAGCCTGCTTTATGAAAACAATAGAATCAGAATTTATTTGTCCAATGACTGAAACATACAGATGCATATAAATGAAGCTTGTCCCCCTGATCTGTAACACAGGAGTCAAACTGGACACCAGAGACAGAAGACAGTGAGTCTCCAACTACTTCTAACGACCTGCATTACAATAGTGGAGATAATAAGAGAGGAGGAGTTGATTTAGTTCTGTAACGACTGCAACATGAACAACGCTGCATTATATCACATCAATTCATTATATCACATGTCAATTCATTATATCACATGCTAATTCATTATATCACATCAATTCATTATATCACATGTCAATTCATTATATCACATCAATTCAATTCATTATATCACATCAATTCATTATATCACATCAATTCATTACATCACATCAATTCATTACATCACATCAATTCATTATATCACATCAATTCATTACATCACATCAATTCATTACATCACATCAATTCATTACATCACATCAATTCATTATATCACATCAATTCATTATATCACATCAAATCAATTCATTATATCACATCAATTCATTATATCACATCAATTCATCACATCAATTAATTACATCACATCAATTCATTATATCACATCAATTCATTATATCACATCAATTCAATTCATTATATCACATCAATTCATTATATCACATCAATTCATTACATCACATCAATTCATTACATCACATCAATTCATTATATCACATCAATTCATTACATCACATCAATTCATTACATCACATCAATTCATTATATCACATCAATTCATTACATCACATCAATTCATTACATCACATCAATTCATTACATCACATCAATTCATTATATCACATCAATTCATTATATCACATCAAATCAATTCATTATATCACATCAATTCATTATATCACATCAATTCATCACATCAATTCATTATATCACATCAATTCATTATATCACATCAAATCAATTCATTATATCACATCAATTCATTATATCAAATCAATTCATTATATCACATCAATTCATTATATCACATCAAATCAATTCATTATATCAAATTAATTCATTATATCACATCAATTCATCACATCACATCAATTCATTATATCAAATCAATTCATTATATCACATCAATTCATCACATCACATCAATTCATTATATCACATCAATTCATTATATCACATCAATTCATTATATCACATCAATTCATTATATCACACGTTAATTCATTACACTGCCACTGATGTCCCTCCACCTCCTCCTCCTCCACTTTCACCTCCTCTTCCTCCACCTCCACCTCCACCTGCAGCCTCCTCCACATGTAGTCGGGTTCGTTTATCCGGACCGGTACCGGTACATGTAACCGAGAGGGTCGGTGATCGTAACGTTACACCGGAGTACAACAACAACAACCCTCATTAATGTGAGGACTACATGTCCTCTGGTCCATGTTCACCATCACCCCGACATGTAAAATACAGAGTTACATATATTATAGTTCTTATCGGAGCTTTATTGAGACGCATAAAATAATCCGCGGTTATCGTAACATTTTCCTCTGAACTCTGCTACGAGCTCAATAGAAGCTAATTAGCACGTTAGCTCCCATTTCATGAAAATAAAGTTATTCTACACCGAATAAAATCACGTTAGAGGTTTGAACCGCAGATTAAATATAGCAGAGTTACTGTGGACAAGTTATCTAGTATAATTATAACAAGCACATAGAACTTAGGCTGAGTGGTGGACTGGCGGCAGTGGACACTCGGACACTCTGGGACACTCTGGGACACTCGGCCAGCGGCGGATACTCGGACACTCTGGGACACTCGGCTGGCGTGGGACACTCTGTCAGCGGGGGACACTCGGACACTCGGCCGGCGGGGGACACTCGGACACTCTGGGCCACTTGGCCAGCGGGGACACTCGGCCGGCGGCGGACACTCTGGGACACTCTGGGACACTCTGCCAGCAGCGGACGGTGCCGGTGCGACCGGGAGATGAACGGCCGGGAGGGTGAAGCTCGGTTCGGCTCGGCGCTGCAGGAGGAGCGGTGCGTCCGTGAACTCCGTCCGTCTCCGGTGGAAGTTGGTGAAACTATCCACCATGAAATGATCCCTGCAGACGCCTGTTGGTCTTCATCCTAAAGTCTCCTTTAGACCTTCATGAAATCAATCCACCTCTTTTTCCTTCATCAGTAGGACATTTAAATAGAGATGCAGCGCTGCTTTGGAGGGTCTTGCTTCCTGGAAAGATGGACGTGCAGGTGGAGGGAGACATCCTGTAGCAGCTAGCTGATGTACAATAACAATCTGACTACGTCAGGACGAGAACTGAAGTCCAGTGGGATGACCTCTTATGTAAATGAGCTGCAGGCTTTTATAGCGTTTCACCGTGAGAGGAGGAGCCATGCAGAAGGTTCTAGAAACCGGCTGTGAGAACGCTGGTGACGCACCGCTGCTATCTTTTAGCTCCGCCTTAAAAAACCTGAGCTGAAGACGGGTGAGAAACTGTTCAACAGTTTAACTCCACAATTCAGTGAGACAAAGTTTTCCAGCTTTGCAGAAGCTTTCAGCGACTCTTTTCACACGTATATAATGTACTGAGAAGCAAATCATGGAATTTGCTTTACAGCATCTTTAATTGAAATTGAACTAAAGAGATGTTTCAAACGCACGTCTAACTTCACCTGGGAAAGATGCGGTCAAAAGGTTATTCTGAAAGAAGGTGTTGAAATGATTCAGTACAGTTTGGGATGCAGGCAAATTAGAAACAGTCAGTTTAGTTCCCATTTCAAAACGTAAACTGCCGACCTGCTGCGTAGAAGCGTCCTGCTCTTCTGTTTGAACAACTGTCCGAGCACCTTATCGTCTGGTATCATGATGACTCAAGCCACAAGGGGGCAGTAAAACTTCAGTGACTTTAACCAGTATTGTCCAGAGGTCCTGACATCAAATCTTGCTTGTAATTTGCAGGTGTTTGATGGACATAAGAATGCAGCTCAAGCAGAAATTGCACTTATTTAGTCTTCAGTTGATCTTCTTATCCTTTTGTCCAACAGACATTGGAAGCACTTTTAATTACATGCCATGACTTTCAGAATAAACTAAAACTGCATTGGAAGGATAGTCTGCCAATATAAAAAGAGGTACAAAGACATGCTCAGTCAGTCTCAAGAGCAGATTCATGATCTTTAATAACATTTAGTATTAAAATAAGAAATGTACATGTCATTTTACTACTTACTTTAGGTTTATGTTAATTTCACCATGAGAGAAATCAAAAAGTAATCAAAGGAGCACAGATGTCAGGATGTGTGCATTTTACAACAATAACTAAAAAAAAACAACGACAAACTAATCCAGACTTATTAAGAAAGACTTGATTAGTTGATGGCATGTAAAACATCATTAGAACATGAAGTTAGTAAATGGACCTTTGGATATGGATTTGTTTTTAAACTCTTTTGGGAACCTCAGGTGAACGACACTAAAAGAAAATTTGTCAATCCATCAATATACTGAAATACAAGAAATTACATTAAAGTAAAAATGAATCTTACAAAAAAAGAAGAATATCTAAACAAATGTAGGGAACTCTTTTCCACAGAAATATTCCACAGATATTTAAAATACATTTGGCAGTGAAATTTCCATGTGGTCAAACAGTCAAAACTTTTTTTTTTTTACTGGCTAGAATCAGAAATTAGATTCATGCATAATTGTATCATTAAATCAATCACATTTTTAAGTTCTAAGGACCCAACTCAAAGAAAGCACCAAACCTTGATCTTAAACCTTGATGTCTGTTTCAAACTTCTCCACTGATGTTACCCAACAAAACACAACCTACCAATTAAGAAAGGACATTCATACTAATTTCTCTTTCTGTGGAATTGATATTGAAACTACCTTACATTTATTCTGGAACTGCCCCCATATTATTATATTTTGGAAAGACTTCACCCATTATATTCATTGTAACATTCCTGAAAATTAGCTTTTACTGTTCAAAGATGTACTTTTAGTTTTTTATGATATCAGCGGGCCAAAGTAAAAGCCATACATCATAAATATGATCATATTTTTGATAATATTGGCAAAATTCCATATTCACAAAAGTACATTTTCCAGCAGAAAACCTCTAATTAAAATGTTTATAAATGAAATGTCACAATATAAACTATACTTAAAATCCCTAAACAGTCTTAAAATATTGAAACTTTTTAATACCCTAAACTGCTTAATTTATCTTTTAGTTATTTATTGAGTTTAAATTTTATTTTGTCATTTATTTATCTTATTTACCCCTAGCAGATATTATCGTTAAGGAATGAATTAATTTGTTCTATTTGCACTGACACATGCAAAAAAGTTTGTTTGGAAAAAAAAAAAAATCACAATTCATCCTTTCAATTTCTGTAAAATTAAAGCGACTTTTTTTTTTATCTTGTTGATAACATTTTTATACCCTTTTTATGACGTAATCTCGCAGCCGTTTTTCCCAGGAGAGGGCGTGGCTTGCTGACGCATTGCGGCTCCCTCCCCAGTGCGTAAACGCAGAAAGAGAGGGGCACGGCGGCGCGCGCGTGCGCGCGTTTGGGCATGTGTGTGTGCGTACTTCTGTGCGCGCGCGCGCGTTTTCTCCGGCTCACCTCGCAGCAGCAGCCGGAGCGGCAGTGTGCGTGTGGGCTCGAGCCGGAGCTGAAGCATCCGGGCCGTGCTGTGACGGCAGAGATGCGGCGCAGGTAGACGCGACATGCGGACACAGCGGCTCGTCTCCTCGCTGATAACATGCTGAAAAGATCGGGTTTTGTGTTTGTTTTGAAATGGCGGCGCTGAGGTGAGCAGCTCCGGGCTCCGTCCGCTCGCCTGCCGGCGTAGTGCGCACTCTTTTCTCGCTGGTCTGCCAGGGCAGAGAGCCAACAGAAGACACACAAAATAAATCCGCTTTTTGTTCTTTTTTTCTACCGATTATTGTTGGAGGGATCATGACGACGGGGCAGGACGAGAGCTCAGTCCGCGTGGCGCTGAGGTAAGTCTCTTCACGTGTCTGTTAATTTGACCATAAAGCGCTAAATGCGGAGCTATCTTAATTGCCCGGTGCCACCTGTCAGTCAGCGCCGCGGGCCGCGAACACCTGCAGCTCATCACAGACACTGAATGGACCACATCAGATCAGCCTCGTTTGCAGTGACCCACTTCCTCCCGGCACCACTTGCTGCTGCTGCTGCTGCTTGGGAGGTCACATTTTTGGTGTGTTTGATGTTCACGTGCGTTTGGACAGAGATGGTGAAAATCCCAAAGCATCACAGCCACCGCTCAGGTGCATCTTCAGCACGCACAGAAAGACGGAAAACGAGGGTGTGAGAGGGAGACAGTCAGCCTGTGTTTCCACCTCCTGCAGAGCGACACTTAATCAATGAGAGCAGAGCTTCACTGACAGCCAGGGTTCAAGGAAAGCACAGCGGAGCGTTCAGAGCAGCTCCTTCTCTTTGTGTCTGATCCCAGCCCGGTCCGATCAATCCAGGCCTGGAACAGAACCAGAACCAGGCTCCCTCTCCTCTGATTTCATGTAGATAAAGAGTGCTGTGATGCTGAAGGAGGCCGCTCCCACCCAGCTGGTGAGGTGGCACAGAGGCATGATGGGACGCCGAGTCGCTCCCTCAAAGCCTCTTTTGTATCTCCTCTTAAAGATTTGATTGACGAACCTTGAAAGTGATCCACAGCTGCAACAGTGTTGCTCATATGTTGTCTCTTTCCTTTGTGTAGTTTTACATTTGCTCGTGATATTATTCAAACCTGTTCACAAAAGTGCATCATCACTGTGAGTGCACATGATGCACAGCGTCCTGATGCATTTAGATGCTGCATTTGATAAATAGATAAATAAGGAAGTGACCATATGAACCACACAGTTCCTTTGTCCTTCTGTTTTGATAAGTACACATCTAAGATGGACCACAGACACTGAATAGCCGACGCCCACTAAATAAATACAGGAATGGGCTTTGAATGCCAGTGCCGTTAATCAGAACAATATTGGTCCAAGTCTCCGTGCCTCCGTCTGATAGGTCACATTTCACAGGAAGTCATCTGCGATGTGTTTATTTTGCACGTTCGTGTGGTGATGATGATGAAAATATGATTTATTGATCGGCACTAATGCTTGTGTGGTTTCACTGGTGGTTTGTTTTAAACTCGGAGGATATGATGTCATGTTAAGACCAAGCATCAACCATCAGTGATGTCATCAACCATCAGTGATGTCATCAACCATCAATGATGTCATCGTTGGTTTGTGAACGTTATGAATCCTCCAGTTCAGATTCTGTCCGTCACCATCTTGCTAGTTCGGAGCAGTGTGGAGCAGGAAGTGACCATATTTGGACGAGCTGGGGGAGGAGCCAGCGGTGGATCTGACCGATCTGATCGGAAACCTGACGATACTACGTCCCGCCCACCGATAGCTGTAACCTGACTGCACCACAGGCCTGTCAATCAAACAGACACGCCCCCAAAAACAGGTGTTCTTGAATCTTCTTTTCTAATGAATGAGGGATTATTTTCAGATGGACCTCCAGAAAACTAAGAAGAAGGAGTGACTTTAGCTAACAACACCGAGATAACTGATGGACACATTTTATTCACTTTGGATTTGATGAGAGAAGTTGAATGGGAGTCTATGGAGCCGGAGGCTTTTTGGAGCCGACCTCTAGTGGCACTCGCTGGGATTGCAGCTGAAGACACTTCTGGATCGGAACCATTTTCAGAGCCAGAAGCTACGAACTCTTTTTTTTCTTCAAGTTTTAAGACATTTTCCTGCAGCAGTTTGTTTTAGCAGAGACCCACAGCTGCTTTCTAATGATGCTGTTTCATACCAACATTTCCTGAAGCTGCACTGTTAGAATAAACACCTGCTGCTTGGTGCTGAACAATAAAAAAAAAGATACTGCAGTTTTACCTCAAATCTGTGGTACCATTAGTACTATTATTGTCCTGGAGGGGAGGAAATACATATAAATATGACAATAGATGCAATAGACTCTTGCACTGTTGTGTTGGATTTTTATTTATATATACTGAACATTTTTACATTTTTATCTATCTAAACACATTTGATATCAAATAGCAACAGTTTGCACAAAAACTGAACATTACATCTGATCAAAGCACGTAACCTTGTTTCTAATTTCACACACGTGTGTAAAAAAAAGTATAATTGTCATGGATGCTGTTTCCGACTACACTTCTCTCAATTATGGCACAGAGCAAAAATGTAAGTGGGAGTATAAATACATGCTTCGGCTGTAAGTATGTGTTTGAGATGACTTGCACTTTCTAAGAGAGTCCGTCTGAAAGCGTGCAAGAAGTCCGGAGAGCGTTCATTCAGCGAGAGGTGGATGTTTCGTGTTGTGGTTCCAGGAACTAAAATTACAGCTCTGATTTTAGCGAACTACATTACATACAGTCTGTAAAACCAGTTATTTGTAAAAAAAAAAAAAAAAAACTCCCCAGAAAAGCCCAGTTAATCTCTCTCGCGAAGTAATGATGCCTGTAAAACCAGCACGGAGAGGTTTCCTGTTGTCGTCGGTGACACGCAGCCCGTCTGATCGGAGTTTTAACCGCCACCGAATTATTTGTTGACAAGTCTCCCACTGGAGAGTTCATTCGCTCACAGACCCAACTAGCCTCCACATATTTGGGTGTGCTCACGCAGTGTGTGTGTGTGTGTGTGTGTGTGTGTGTGTGTGTGTGTGTGTGTGTGTGTGTGTGTGTGTGTGTGTGTGAGAGAACAAAAGGCCTGAATGGAAACAGCGTTGAGCTTATCTTGCTCGCCAGCGGTTTCAAAGTGTAGTTTAAGCCCTAATGTTTGAATCCCGATTGCGTGCTCCTCTAACGGGGGTTGCTTTAGGGACCGAGGGTTCCACTTGAGGGGTTTTTACTCGGTTTAAGACCCCCCCGAGCTTATCTGAACAGAGGCTGTCCTGTTCCTTCAGACTCCCACAAAGGATCTCAAAGCTCAAAACATTTGCTTTTATGGTGCGCGTGTGTCAGCAGTGTGTGTTTGCCGGTTTGCAGAGCTGCAGAGCTGCAGAGTCCACATCAGTGTATGGATCCAACTGTATACTCGGCTTATTTGCACAGTGAGACGTCACAATAGTTGTTGAGTGGAAGGTGTAGGTTGAGGGGAAGGGCTCGGTTGAACTGAGGACTTACTGAACCTGCCTGCTGAGGCTCTTGACTACAATATGACAAACAGAAAGCACCTATCAATGGTTTTCTAGGTGGTGACAGACGTGTGTGCTGCATTTGAACTGTTGCCAAGCAAAATAATGAGACGCATCAAGAATGTTTTCCGTCTCCCTGTAAGGACTTGTTTATAATGACGTGTAGCTGAAGGGCACAACAATGACGATAATGACATTAAATAGGTCCCGAAACCTCTTAAGGCTTAAGTTACAGGCGCACTTTAATGTAATGACGTGGAGGCATGCAGCGACTGGTATAAGTGGCTCAGTCTAAGCCCCCCAGGTCGGAGCTACCGCGTCGGCAGGGTTGAAAAATCTTGTTAAAATGAGCTGCATGATTAGAGCAGATATCTACTATTACTTAACGACCAGAACGGGCCTCGAGTCAGCTGACGAGACACAACAGCTGACAATAGCTGGAGGAGGAGGAGGAGGGGAGTGAGGGGTGTGTGACAGAGGCGAAGGGGGCCTCTGGAGTGGGAGGAGGAGTGAGGTGAAAAACTGCTAAAAGAGAGAATAGACGAGGCCACCGGCAAAGTACAGAATCATCTGTTGGAGTTGTGCAGATATTCTCCCTATGCTTGTTTTAAAGTCTTACATCAAAGTTCTTTCAGGATTTATATCCCAAAATGTCCTTTTCTGAACAAAAAACATGGAGAAATGTTGTAATCCAGTTCAACAGGACGGTGTTTGTTGGGGCAGAAAGTGCCGGCAGGCCGGGCCCGGCCGTGAGGGCTGGCGGAGGACCGGTGGGAGCTCAGATCGTAGACGTTCAGATGCGTGCTCGTCGCCCATGGCAACACCGTGCAAACACAAAAAAACCTCAGACGGGTTTAAAGCCTCCGGACCTCCTGCTTTGTTCGCGTCCACTGAGCCGAGCCGGTCTGTCGGGAGGTAGCCGCCGACCCACGGGCCTGGGAATCTGTCTGTGGATGAATCTCCCGTTGTTCAGAGGACTGTGAGCTTCTTACAGCTCAACACTTCATATGAAACACACAATAAAGCTTTCATGTGGTCAGATATTCAACCTGAACATGAATCCTTCTGTCAGTGAAAATAAGTGAGAGGCTGGATGTAACTTTAATGTATAACTTATTCTCTGCAGGTGAAAATCTATCTATCATGATATGATACCAGAATGTGATGGTGTGGTTGTGTTTTCCCATCAGCCACCATTCTGACAATAAGTTAAAGGTTTTTGTCGTCTTTTAACAGAAACACTTTAGTGTTTAGTTTTAACTTCTCGAACATTAGGTTTTACTCCTTTTTATTTGTTCTGAGTAAAAAAAAAATGCTTTAGCAAGGAGTGACTTTAGCTAACAACACCGAGATAACTGATGGACACATTTGATTCACTTTGGATTTGATGAGAGAAGTTGAATGGGAGTCTATGGAGCCGGAGGCTTTTTGGAGCCGACCTCTAGTGGCACTCGCTGGTATTGCAGCTGAAGACACTTCTGGATCGGAACCATTTTACAGACCCGGAAGCTACGAACACTTTTATATCCAGTCGGTGGTCCAAAATGTAAAATGTAAACCTCTGCTTGGATGCTTCTGTACGGTGAGCAGCAGTCGATTGTCTGCAGGTTAAATCTTCCTCGCTGCCTCCGGGGAGTCTGGATGAGTCTCTCCTGCTTTGTGTAGCGCGATGAAGACTGTTGTGCTGCGACCTGCGTGCCCTCCGTGCAGATCCACATGCTTTTATTAAAGAAAGACCCTGAAGGGAACTTTCATCGCGCTGTATTACATCTCCTCACATGCCACTTGTCTTCTCAAGTGTTAGCCAAAGTGTGAAAGTGCTATCCAAGTCAGCCAGACAGAAGCTTTGAATAACACCTACTTTGCCTGCAGCGCTGGTTGAAGGAGGCGTGCGCTCTGAGCGAGGAAGCTGCAGCTCTGAATAGACTCGGGTCATTACAGGCGAACACAACAGGCCCACATCACTGGGTTTTTATGGTTGTACTGTGAGTGAGTGAGTGTCCTCAGGCCAGTACGACTTCATACTGCTGATAAAGTCCACTCATAGTGTCAAACACTCTTCTAAGTGCAGCACTTAACTAAGATTACAGTCGCTGGTTAGTCAGTGAAACGTCAACAGATCGGGACAAACAAGTTTCCAGAACTTGACGTGACGTCTTTGAATTGTTTCTTTTGTCCAAAAATGTGGTCTGAAGGTCTTCACACACGGGGACGTTGTTTTCTTTTGTTTTTTAAACTTCAATATCTTTATTGTCATTGTTGCTGTTTTTGTCATCAGTACTTTGATGCAGGATGCAAATATAAAATTCCCTTTTTTTCCCCAGAAGAAAGTCAGTTCTTCTGAGTTCATCAAATTTTTTCTGTTGTTCACTGGCCATGCCCCCAATGTACCCAAAGACATTTAATTCAAACAACACAGAAAATAAATGCTTCCAACGAGTGTTCAACATTTCTGATGGATGAATGACTTCATGATGAATCACTGTTTCTCAGAATTGTTGCTGACTTTTTTTTTCAGCCCTTTATGTCCATTCTTTCCTTTTTGTCCATTTTTCATCTCCAGACTTGATCATTTTATTAATGGTTTAAGTCAGTTATCAAGCAAACATGATCAGCATTATTTCATTCCAGCTTCAGACACATGAAGAGTCATTTTTCTCTTATATCATTGTGAATTAAATATCTTTGGGGTTTTGGTCCAACAAAACAAGCAGTTTAAAGACTTCCCCTCCAGGAAAAATCTGCAGATTATGAGATAAATGTGAAGTTGTTGCAGCTCCGACAGTCATCCAACGTTTTGTCATCGGACTCAAGACCGTCTCTGCAGCAGGACTACAATTATTACACTTTCAAATGATCGTTAATAAGTGGTTTCCATGGCGACAGGCTGTCCTGTAACCCAGTAATTTGAGTGTAACCCAGATAGATTTCCAGGGTTTTGGCCACCGTGACCTCCCTCTATAGACAGAAGGCTCTTCCACTCCAAGATGATACTAAGCTTAGCCGCCACTGAAGCTCAACTTGCCCCAGAATAGCCTCCCCACCGGCCGGCCGCAACATTTCTGGAAGACCTCAGTTATCTTTAACGCGACCCGAGGAGTCAGCGCATTTCTGCCAGATGCATGTGCAGCGCTGCAGCGTGCCGTCGGGAGGGGGGTGGGGGGTCCACATGTTTGTGACAGGGAACCTACTACCTACTGTACTTCCTCCTCTCTGTCCTTCATTACGAGGCTCTCAGGAAACGAGCTGCTCACGCAGGAGAAAGTGGATGTAATTATAGAGCAGCGCAGCGTCCACACCCTTCAAACCGGCTCTGATGTCGGCCTCTGCTGCACTTTACTGTCCTCCATTTTAGGGCCCGAGCACCGAGTGGTGTGAAGACCCTATTATCATGCAAGGATATTATTATTATTCCGCGTGTGGGCGTGGCCAAGTGGCACGCTTAACTGCAGCCCCCGCAGCTACTTTTTCCCGCATGTACGAAATTTGGTGGACATGTGTATCAATCCTAGATCTACAAAAAAGTCTCTTGGCACCATGACCTCAACGCAACAGGAAGTCGGCCATTTTTAATTTAGTGGCCACTTTTGGGGATTTGCACGTGTTGTACGTTAACAAACTCGTCTTACAAAATTCCTCAGACCGGCTTCCAATTTGGGATGAAAAGTTATTATAGAAAATGTTTTTCCGTCAGACGGTGTGCCCGTGCTGCGGCGGCCATTTTGAGCATTTTTGCCATAAAACTATATGTTGCTGTAACGTTAATGTACGTTGTCAGATCATCCGCAAATTTTTAATGTTTGATAAAAGTGCCGGACGGAAGACATGTGCACGGTCATATTCAGTCACAGTGATAGCGCCACCTAGTGGCAGCAGGTTAAACGGATCCACCTCAAATCAGGTCTCGTACACCGACGTCTCGCTGGCTCCCCGACGGGTCTGCGTATCACTGCTTGGAGTTTTAATTTGTTCTTTTATTTTCCTCCTCGTCACTTTAGTTTACCCTCCAGTCTCCCACAGTCTGATGATGATGATGATGATGGTGGCTCTTCCTCGCCGTGCAGATCTGTCCAGTTAAGGGCTCGGCTCAAACCGATGATGTCTAAATGTGGAACCGGTGCCACAAATAGGACGTGGATGTAACTTAACTTCCATCATCAAACTGCCAACAGAGCGTCACAAATAGGAGTCAGACGGTCACAAATAGCTGTGTTTGCATAGCGAGCTGCCAACTTGTTATTTATGTCAGCAGACTATCTGTACGGTTGATGGGGGCAGATGTGTTGTCACTATAAAGAGAGCTGTTTTTTATTCATGTCAGTTGTGATCTGAAAGCTTACATCGAAAATGAATCAGATGTCACTGCTCTAATTTGGATGATTCATGTTTCACCTCCACTTTTTTTCAGTTGAGCATTCAGCTCAGTGTTTTTTTTTTTTTTTAAAAATCTAAAATGTGTATATTATATATTTGATAACATAAGTTAGTAACCATGAATGTAAATTATCAAGGCTGATGTTCCAGTTTTACTTCCCGCCGGTTTTGTCATGTCGCTGTTCAACCCGGTATCACGGCAAAACGTAAAATAGACACGCCGGTCACACTGTAGCAAAACGTGACATGGCCACGCTTTGCCTTGTCTCGGCGTGACTGTTTCACATTTTGCTGTAGCGGACGAAAATGAAATGAAAAACATAGGTCACATGATCCTTTGTTACGTTACTTTTACGTGCGTGACAGTTTCACGCTTACAAAATGTGAAACTGTCACGCCTAGAGAGGCCAAAGCGTGGCTATCTCATGTTTTGTGTGTTTATTTCACGCTTAATCATTTAAAAGCAGAACCAGAGCATGAAAATTAAAAAAACAGCCACCCAGAGTGTATATCGGACAATATGCAGTCTGGATACAGCTGGAGGTGCCAACAGAAGTAAAGACTGACATGTAGTTACCTCAGCTGCCTTGACCCTCCTCCTAAAAAGGCACAAATAGTTTTCCAGGTCAGATTTTCACCTCTGGAAGCCAGAAGGTCTCACAGGAAGAAGTCAGCTGCTGAAACCACAGCTGGAGAAAAGGAGCCACGACTTCCTGAACGGGACCGATTCTCCAAAAGTCTTCAGTTTTATTCTGAATCACTTGAGCTGGAATCTGATCAGTGATTATTGATCTGACTGATTGATCTGCCCGTGTGCAGGATAAGACGGTATAAACGATCCATTTACACTCAGAAACATTCATACATTTACAAAGAAGACATCGATACATAATTGTAAATATTCATAAATGACAAAACACATTTGTCATGTTAGTTATTTTTAATAGTACGTTTGAAACTATTACAAGCAACATGACTTCATTTGACTCCTGTTCTTGCCGAGTTGCAGTATGTGAAACCGCCTCAGGCATTCGAGAGTTAAACAGCTTTTCAGTTTATTAAAAGTGTGATCGGCCTACTGCAGGTTGTGTAACAAAAATGTCACACTCCACATCTGTCAGTCATCTTTATGGTCAGTCCTTTTTACTCTGTGATGTCAGAAAATGGTGCAAAATTGCCTTTTTATTTTTCAGGGTGATGACTTACCTTAGAGAAATGACTCCCACTCAGGTTGGACTAATACAACTATAAATTCTGACTTTAAATCTTTAAAAAAAAGAGCTGCAACAATTAGTTCTGGATCAGATGATCTGTCGACGCTCCTTCCTGTCAGACAGTCTTTCACCTGAAACTCAGGCACTGTGTAGATGAGCTCCACCGCCCGCCGGCATCAGGCAGCAGCTGTCTAAATCTACATATTCATGAGCTGGCGGTAATTTGAAATCTTGCCACAGGTGTGAACACCCAGAGTGGGCAGAGTCTTTGTGTTGATTGGCCCCCTGCTGGCAAATAATGTCAGAGATGGAGATGCAAACAGTTAACTGGAGCTGAGGCGGCTTCCACTGCTTCAAGAACGCTGTGTTTACCCAACCTGTTATCTTCTTTCTGGATTGAACCGACACACACACACACACACACACACACACACACACACACACACACACACACACACACACACACACACACACACACACGTTCCTCGGGGAGCTTTGTGCCGGCGGTTGACACAGAGATGGATTCCTGTGTCAACACACAGTTCAATGACACGACAGTCGAGGCTTCATTATGTAGCAGTTGAATGGAGGTTGTTGTTGTTTTTAACAAACTGTTATTAATTTCCTTCTCTAGAAAATTGTATGAAATCACATTTATTTTTCTGTCCATGTGCTCAGTTGTCTGGTTTGAAAAGGTTGAGACTGGTTTCACAGTCACGGTTGATATCACTCAGTCTTTGCATCCTGGATGGAGAGACTTCTTCATGCCACAGCATAAATCAAATGCTGCCTGCTATACTGCACACAATCCATTACAAATAACATTTTTGTGAGTCTTGGAAAGCTTTTGAAAAAGCATTTAAACATTTTTTACAGTATTTGCATGCTATCTGGTCCTTTATGCAACAATCAAACAGCAATCAAACAATTCTAAATAAATTATGCACTAAAACACGTTTCTGATGTTTAATTCTGCAGCTTCGGCATCACTTTTAATGAAGTAATATTACACGAGAGGGTGATGTTTTAAAGTCTTCGCTGTTGTGCCAATAACGACGTTAAAGCATCACCCTCCAGTGTAATACTGCGATCATACAACAAGTTACCAACTAAATAAACATGTAATCTAAATGTTTTCACATTGTGGAGCAACTCACTCTAAAATATAAAACTTTTTGTTTGTGCGATGACCGTTTCCATGGCAACACATAGGGTATGACTAACAACTGGAGGACAATCAGTCCCTTCAGTAGACTCTTATGTAACCTACGCAATCACTACTCCAGGAAGTAGTCGGACCCTTAGCAACCACCTAGCAACAGAGAGGATTTCTAGTCTCCAACTGAATAAATACAGAACACAGAAACACTAAACTGATCAGCTAGTTCAGTCTGGTTGGAACAAAGATATCTGATGAACAAAGATATCTGATGAACAAAGATATCTGGTGAACAAAGATATCCATGGACGAGCACCGTGTTGTGTGTTCAAACCAAACTGGTCCAGCTAGCCGCCGCTAGGATTTGACCAAATGTGTCATTTAATAGACCTATAACAAGTAGAAACTACATTATATTACATATATGACATTATATTCTAATTCTATTTTCCCATTGAGGAGGTGGAGTGATGTTTGTAGTGATGAGCACGGTGTGATGTCGTGATGATTTGTTCCAGATGTTCAGTTGACCAATCAGATCTCTGGGGCGGAGCTACTTATTATTTTATAATGTGTATCATGTCTATGGAGATGATGACAGTTAAACTGCTCATCATTGTAACCTGTTTTTTTTTTTTTAAAGATCAGCTGATGTCACACGAGACGCTCGGCATCATTACTGTTCCAGATCTATATTAGTGATGCTTTAAGTGTACGGTAAGAGTTTATTTGTTGTGCTCGATGATCCAAATTTAATTAAACACGTCTTATATTAGGTGTGTGTGTGTGTGTGTGTGTGTGTGTGTGTGTGTGTGTGTGTGTGTGTGTGTGTGTGTGTGTTAGTGTTTCCACTCCTGAAAAGGATGCATCCTTCATAGCTGACTAGTGAGACCAGATGGAGTCTGAACCAGGTCAGAAAAACAAGGAGGCATTAAAAACATGGTCAGGTTTCGTTTACGGGATAATCAGGAGGGAAAAGGATCCACTTTCTTCTCTGTGGCCGAGTTCACAGCAGACTAACTCTTCAGTCAGATTTGTTGTGGTGGATGTGAGCAGACAGATTTCAGAGTTTACAGCGATGAGGTGACGGACAGAAAGGTTTGACTGTCTTGGCAACGTGACTCTAAATGAACCTGCAGCTCAGCTTTACAGAGTTTTTTTTACACCTTGTTGTCGTGGAAACGTAGCAAGCTGCTGAATTCATTGCTGCCGACGGCCACTAATAATTTCACCACGTTTCCCTGCTGTTCAGTGTGAATAACATCGTCATCAGAATCTGCTGAAAGTATTAACATCATAAAGTAAGTGTTTAAAAAAACCCCGACTTTATTAGCAATAACTCCTCATTTACAGTCAGAAAGTCTCTGCTCCTGTTTTCATCTCCAAATAAAACTCTGTTCACCGGAGAAACAGGAACAAGAGGAGAAACAGGAAGTGAAATGTGTTCTTCACATTAAATTGATGTGATTAAATGTTTATGATCAGAGGAAGTGATTCCATATTACTGGATGTTAAATGAGTTTTCTCCACACGTCCAGTTGTCAGAGACGTCTCTTTGTTTGTTTCATCCAGCAGGTCTATGTGTTGAATGAACATGAATTAAACAGCATCTAAAGCTCTTATTTTGACAGCTGATGTAGTCCTTGTTTCTATATTCCAGTCACAGACGGTCTGTTCTGGAAACATACGCAGTTTATAGGACCTTTTAGGACCTTTTAGGACCTTTTAGCAGCTTTTAGGAGCTTTTAGGAGCTTTTATCTCCACGGTTCTTTAAGTTCAATAAATACATAAAAAAAGATGAGAACTAAAATATTTCTGTGATGTGCAGCAGGATTATTATCACAGGAAGTGATGACAGATTTATTCCTCTATCAGGTAGTGCTAAGAAAGCAATTACATTTTTTTGTCTTGCAATTTTTTCTAATTCCCGCGATTTTACGTAAAAAAAAATCTGTCGCAGAAACAAATATTTTTGATCACAAAAATCACAAAAAAACTCCCGGAGGGATGAAATAGAAGAACAGGTCGACATCCGTCCAGCAGTCACGGTTTTCCTCTCCATGTCGACAGCTCCAGATGATCCCTGACTGACACCTCCTGTTGCCTA